>NW_022059890.1:0-46959 GCF_007399415.2 Gopherus evgoodei | reverse complement strand
CAGCTCGCCTACCCCCTGTGTCCCCTCCCTGGGGTCAGCTCCAGCTGGGGTGAGCAATGGGCCTCCAGGGAGTAACCCGAGTCCCATGTCCCCCTTCTACACCCCTGGTGCTGCATGTGGGGGCTGGCCCTGGCTCCAGTGAGCCTGTGGGTCTGAGACCCCTCTCTCCGGGCTGAGTCCATGAGCCAGATTCTGCCCCCCAGCCAGGCTCTACCCACAGACCCACCTGCTCCACGCTGCATAGCTTCTCCACCGATCCTTTGAAGTGCCGCATGCAGTGCTCAGCCAGGTTCAGGTGTGTGGAGTACTGCGGGGAGAGACCAGGGCATGGGGGAGTTTATCGCATCACTGGCTGGTCCAGAGCACCTGCACCCCCCAACCCCCAAGGAAGGCCCCTCGGCCAGAGGGGCAGCCACAACTGACTGTATAAGACTAGTACATAAGGACTGTTTTGTCCAGCACTGATGTGCAGCCACCTCTGGGGTGGAGCGGGGCAGCTGGAGGGGAGGATCAGGAGGAGGGAGCTGCATTCTCCCGAGAGCTGCAGCAGCAAGGCACAGGCATTACCCAAGGGCTGCCATTGCTGGGGCTAACATGGCAGCTCTGGGCACTGACGGGCAGGCTGCTGCCCATGGTGCCACACAGCACCTAGGGGGGAAATGGCTCTGCCCGACGGAACAGGTCAGCAGCTCTCAGCAGGCAGTAAAGCGGAGTGCCCCAGAGTGCCCTGCCCCCCAGAGAGTCCCTACTGTCCCTCACCAGCCCCACAGACACCCTGCCCCCCCATCACCCCACTGAATGCCCTGCCCCCCGCCCACTAACAGCCCCAGCCCCGTTACCTTGTTCAGCTCTTTCAGGTACTGGGGAAAGTTCATCATCTGGGACAGGTCCTCGATGTTGGCCTGGAGGGAGGAGGTGGTGAGATCCCGGCCCCTCCCAACGCATGGAACCCCCTGCAGGGCAGAAGCCTTCCCTGCGCCAGGGTGGGTCACTCAGGCCACACATGGCTGTGGCTTGGGTTAGACCTGCTCTTCCCAGGCCAGCTGGAACGAGACAGGAGCCTCACAACCCAAGCGCCTCCTGAGGTGTAAAGCGGCAGCAGGCTGGGGAGATGCCAGCGTTGGCTCCCAGCAGCTCTCCCTGTGTGACCCCGATCCTGCTGTCTGACCCCGCCCCATGGGCCTCTGCCCTCCCGTATAGTCGGGAGTTTCACAGCTCTGGCTGGGGGGCAGGGGGCTCCACATACACTTCTTAGCCCTTTACAGGCAAACTCTGGGAGCAATGGGATACCCCCCCACCACTCCACCAAAGCCTCCTGGGGCAGCAGAGCAGCCTCCCCTCCCCATCAGTGGCAGAGGGATGGATCCCCCCATCCCAGACTCCTCAATCGCTCCCCCCGCAGCCCCTGCCGCACCTTGTCCGTGGTCAGCTTCTTGCTCTCAGAGAAGGCGTGCAGCAGCTCCGTCACCTTCCTGCAGCAGAGAGAGGGGTCACACTGGAGCCAGGCACTGCCTTCAAGATAGGGGCACCCTGTCCTATGCCCTCACCCCATGGGCACCAGGGTTTTTTGCCTCGAGAGCCTCAGATGGGGCCGGGGGAGTGTGGGAGGCTCTTCCCAAGTTACCCCAAGGCAGAGAGTTCAGTGCACCTCTGGGGGCTCCTGGCGCCTTGCTGGGTGGATCTGAGGGCAGAAGCAGACCCAGCAGGAGGTCGGTGAAGGACTCCCTCAAGGGGGCTGTGAGGTGCATGGGGAGATCCTGGGATCGGGGGAAGACAGTGTCCAGCGGGATCCCCGAGAGGAGATGCAGACAGTGGCTCTGGAAGGGAGCGCTCAGGGGTCCTTTGGGGAGAGGGGCTGGGTCCAGGGGGTCTCAGCACTCAAAAAGGAGCAGGTCTGAGGGACGGGCCCCCGCACTGGGTGGGAGGGGGAGGGGGAGTCCTGGCAGTGAGCAGGAGAAGGGTGTATTGCGGGGGGGGGTGTATTGTGGGAGAGGAGTGTATCCAAGGGGGGGTGGGGTTCCAACACTGGGTGGGAAGGGGAAGGGAAGGGTGTGTCCAAGGGGGCCCCAGGGTGGGGAGGGGTGTGTCTGAAGGGGCAGATGGGGGAAGTCCCGGCACTGGAAAATCGGGAAAGGGGTGTGTCAAGGGGGTGGGCTGTCCTGGCACTGGGTGGGAGAGGTGTGTCCGAGGGGAGAGGTCCTGGCAGTGGGTGGGGAGGGGAGGGGTGTGCTGAAGCAGGGGGATGAGTAGCAGGTCCCAGCACTAGGCATTGGGTGGGACACGGAGTGGTGTGTCCGGGGGGGTCCCGGCCCTGGGTGGGGCACAGAGGGGCATGTCCGGGGGATGGACGGAGGCACAGAGGGGCGTGTCAGGGGCGAGGCTGAGCGCGCTCACATGGAGACGTCAGCGATGTGCATGTGGCGTAGCTGCACCCAGAGTTCGTCGTCTTCATCCAGCAGCGCCTCCTTCTCCTGCGAGTCGCTGGTCCCCGTTGTCTCATACCTGCAGGGGAGGGGAGACGGGGTCAGGTTGCAACACCCCTCCCCGAAGCGTGGGGGCTGCGGAGCGGTGCAGGTGCCTGGGTCACATCCCCCCCCGCCCGCCTGAGGAGGAGTGCGGGGTGCTCCCTGCTGGCAGCCAGGCCCTACTTGTAGGTGTTGTTCTCGATGGTGAGCAGGTCGTAGGCCATGGCCTGGTAGGTGAGCTCGTGCAGCAGTGGGGACACCAGGTCGAAGCTCCGGTCCACAATCAGGAGCTGACAGCGGGCTTTGTCGGGGCCCTGGAGCAAAGGAGAGAGAGACCCGTCACCCCCTGCTCCGGCGGAGGGGTCCGGCCTGGCTCACACGGCACAATCCAATGGGCCCTGGTGGCCTGAAACTTTACCACTCGCACTCTCTGTGGCCCAGCCCCCAACCCCAGGGAGAAGCCAAGAAACACCTCTCAAGCTAGCTGGGATGTGCCTTGGGGTCCCGCCCTGACTGGCAGGGAGAGTTCCCCACCTAGGTGTGCTGAAAAGCCCCCTGCAGGGACAGGCCACCTGCTTCTCATGCAAATAGCAATGCCCCCTCCCCCAAGCACGCTCTCTGCTTGTGCCTCTCCACCAACGGGAGCATGCCCCTTACAAGGCAGCCCCCCCCCGACTACACCCTGCCCCATATGCTGCGTGGGGGCAGGGGGAACTACACCAGAAGGCCCTGGCTAGTCTATTGATAATCAACACCAGGCCCAGAGACTCTTTGATACAAGGTCCCAGACGGTGACAATGGGACGTTATCCCGATGCCCCACCTTGCATCTGAGCTGGGACCCCACGTGAGGCTCTAGCTCCCCACTCCCAGCCTGGCTGGCCTCCCAGCATCCAGCTGGACAGAGATCACTCAGATGGTCAGCGTCTCAGACCCACATCATGGGCGGGCTGGTCCAGCCCCTGCTCCCTGCCTGATCAGCATGCACAGCAGGTGGCGCTAGGAGACCAGCCCTGCACTCCCATGGCAGATGGCTCTGAAACCAGCTCCAGCAGCCCCAGTGGAACCCAAGCCCACCCAGGAGCACCTCAGCAAGGGGCTGCGTCTGCTCTTCACTGGGTAGCACAGACAGTCGGGGGAGGGGGGAGTGGAGACGTACAGCCCCTGACGCTCCCCCAACTGCCCCACCTCAGTACATGGCCCGATTTTTCAGCCACACTTGGAAGCAGAACCTCAGACCAGTCACCACCCACTCACTGGCAGGTCTCCACAGTCTCTGGGTAAATGGGTTGAGGCTAGGGTGACCAGATGTCCCGATTTTATAGGGACAGTCCTGATTTTGGGGTCTTTTTCATATGTAGGCTCCTATTACCCCCCACCCCGTCCTGATTTTTCACACTTGCTCTCTGGGCGCCCTAGTTGAGGCTGACGGGGAAGCGCCTCTCTTGGAAGAGTATCTGGCCCCAACCACTGTAGCACTATCATTGCTTCATCCTGCCTCCCCCACACCATGCACGTTGGGCTGGGCAGGGCTGTCACCCCATTGCAGAGGGGGATGAAGGCCCAGAGAGACTGGGTGACACACCCAAGGTCACACAGGGAGTCTGTGGCAGAGCAGGGACATGAACCCAGAGCTGGCGCCATCATTGCTCTCCAGACCTACCCAGCCTGGGTGGGTTGCTATGCCCAGCGTCTCCCCCTCACCCCCTCACCTCCCGGACTCAGCTCACACCTTTGCCAGTTCAACTCTGCTGGAGGGATCCCTGACTGCAGATGGGGGCTGGCATAACCACTGGGTCACCCCACCTTGCCCAGAGCAGAGGGGTGGTTAGTGCACTGCCTGTGCCAGCTACCCCTCAGGGCTGGCAGGTGAGAAACATCAAGGCAAGAGGGACTAGTGCAGGCAAGGCCCCAGGGCGCCATGACCGCGGGCTGGGTGGCTTTGGAGACCTGACTGCTAGAGGCCATGCTACAAGAGACCCTGGGGTTCTGCGCCAGCTGGCAAGGCGGGGGCACACTGGACTGGCCAGCCGGGATTGTGCTGCATGGAGGAGGAGCTTGAGTCAGCGCTCCTGGCTCTGTGATATTCTATTGAAGGGGGCTGGGCAGTCAGGACTCCTGGCTCCTATTTCTGCCTCTGCCACCTACTCCTGGCATGCTGCTCCATGCCTCAGTTTCCCCCAGGTAACATGGGGATAGTGCTCACACCTGTGACAGGGAGGCTTGGCAAGAGCCTCAGCAATATCCCTGGGGGGACTCACAGGAGTAAGAGCAGCAGGGTTGCACGGAGCAGGACTTCGACCTCCTCAGCACTGCTCTCAGCTCCTGAGAATAGCACAGATCAGACAAGGGCTGCAGGCTGGAGCCAGCTCTGCTGCAGCAAGTAGCTCCGGTGGTTAACAAGCAGGCTGTCAATCCCTTCCCTGTATAGATGGTTTGGGCAGCCAGGTGTGCACGAAGCTGTTGCTTGCTTCTCAGCTCTCCCGGGCTTCCCACGTGAACAGCTGATTTGTGGGAAGCAGGGGGGTGGGGGAGAAGAGAGGCGGAGCACAGGTGAGCTGGGGCTGGGGTGGGGAGCTGGAGCACCCACGGGGTCGGTGCCACATTTGGGTAATGTGCTGAGGGAGAGTGGCTGCTCCCCCCACGCTACGCTCTTGGATCACTTATACTTACCGGTTGTTAAATTTAGAAGCCCTTTTAGAACCGGTTTTCCTGCACAGGACAACCGGTTCTAAAAGGGCCTCTAAATTTAACAACTGGTTCCCGCGAACCGGCTCCAGCTCACCACTGTGTCTACATGTAAACCGCTGCAGCTGCGCCGCTTCAGTGACGCCGCCTTTCTCACGCCCCCGAGCGACGCAGTTACACCGACCCAATTGCCTCGTGTAGACCAGGCCTCGGTCTGACCTTGGTCAGTTCTCAGGCGAGAGCTCCCAGCTTCCCTCACTTATGCCCCAGCTCAAACCTTCCCAACTCTGTGTTCTCGAGCTGGGGGCCCTGCTCCGATTCCCTGCTGGGAGTGTCCAGCCAGGAGCAGCTGGAGCCAGCACGGTCTTTCTGGCTCCCAGGCTGATCTGGGTTGGATTCTCTTCATTTCACCAAGACAGGGAGGTGACACCCCTACACACATCATGATTCTTACCTTCCCTGAGAGTCCTTCCCTCCCATGCCCCGCCAGAAAAGTCATGCAACATATAGGGGAAACTGAGGCACGCATCGGCTTCATAAAAGATATTACAAACATTCCCAGTTGGTCACAGGTGCACAGTCTCCCAGCAGCTTGGCAAAGGCTGGAAGCAAGAGCAGAAGCAACAGGAGGGAGAGATCTGGGCAGGCCTTGGATTTTACATCACTTTGCTTCTCCTAGGGGGACAGGAGCCTCTGGGTTTCCTGTGCGAGAATCCAGGGCAGGGTGGGTTTGCAGCTCCCCTCTGCTGGGGGTGGGATGGGAATGGCAGAAGCTGGGGGGAGCCCACAAGCCAGCGCTGACTTGTGGCTAAGGCTTAGGAGAGCTGGGTTCTAGTCCTGCTCTGGCAGACTCCCTGCATGCCTCAGTTTCCCATTTGTAACACAGGCCATCCTGCCTCCCTTGGGAGGCTGAATTCATTAGTGAGGTTCCGATACCATGGGGATGGGTGTAGGAGCGCACACACAGACAGGAGTGTCCAAGTGTGGAAGAGGCTCCGTGTGCAAAGCTTAATTCTGTGATCAAACTGCCTTGTTTATAAACAGAGATGTGCTGGGCACACACTTCCCCAGGCGGTGCCTCAGTTTCCCCATCTGTGCAGAGGGGATGAAGACACTGGCTTTTGTAGAGCACTTTGAGATCTGCCCACGGCCAGTGTTAGAGAAGGGCTGGGGCCATTAGTCCACACAAAGGAATGCTATTGTTCTGCCAACCCCTCAGGATCTCCAAGGGGGTCTAGACCCCGCCAGGATCTCCAGGCAGGTTCGAAATTACTTCTCATGTGCTCCCCCCTCAGCTCTGTCCCATGGTGAGGGCATGGCCGGCACAGCTCACTCACCTCTCCCATGCTGGGCTCGTGTGCCTTGAGTTTGGCCAGCACAGCGTGAGCCACGTGGAAGTTATCTTCACTGTCCCTGCAACAAAGACAAACCCTGTGGGTCAGAAACCTCTCCTCCCGCAGAGGCACACGCACTTCCTGTAGGAGATGACCAGGTACCCTTCTCCCTCTGGGCACACTCACTTCCTATAGAGGGTAGCTGGGTACCCCTTCCCCCGGGCACACTAACTTCCTGAAGCAGATGGCTGGGTACTCCTTGTCACAGTGTGGGGGAGACAAGGCCCTGCACTCCTGACTTCCTGCGACTCACCATGACTCTCAGCCAGCCAGTAAAACAGAAGGTTTGTTTAGATGACAGGAACACAGTCCAAGACAGGTCTTTCAGATACAGACAACAGGACCCCCTCAGTCAGGTCCATCTTGGGGGCGCCAGGGAGGCCAGGGCCCCAACTTGGCTCCCCTCCATTTTCTCAGCCAGCTCCAAATTGAAACTCCCTCCAGCCGTCTCACCCAGGCTTCCCCTCCCCCCGCCCCCTCGTCTCCTCCTCCAGCCTTTGTCCATTTCCTGGCAAAGGTGTCACCTGGCTCCAACTCCCCTCCTGGTTCTCACGTTACATGCTCAGGTATCTGGCCTCAAGGAAAGTCTCCCATCCCCCTTGCAGACAGTCCCAGCAAAACTCCCCTGCAACCTTCCCAGGTCAATACTCCCCTCTCCCTGCTGGGTCACAGGCACCCACGCAGTATTCAGAGAAAACATTAAGAACATTCCCACTTCGTCACACCCCTTCCCCCGGCACACTCACTTCCGGTAGCGGATGGCTGGATACTCCTCCAGGGTTTCACACAACGTGGCAATCTGCTCTGCCATCATCTCCAGCTCCTTGTTCTTTTCCCAGAAGCGGCAGGGGCTGAACCAGTTGTAGAAGGTCTGTGGCCTGTCTAGGGAGTACACCTGGTGGGCGAGGGGAGCAGAGATCAATCCCTGGTGCCAACTGCTGACAACCAGGCCAGCTGTGCTCCATACCGCGCCCCTAAGATGCGCTGTTGGACCAGACCAGCCTGGCGGAGCCATAGCGAGCCCCTAGTGAGGGAGATCCCTTTGCCAGAGCCACTCCTGTTGTGGTAGAGGGACAGCAGCCCAGAGATTCATGCACCAGCCTGGCACGAAGACTCCCCGATTACAGGTCGTTACTGGGCTGCAGACTCCCAGGTGCCCTCAGGGGTGTGTTTCTGCCCTGGAGAAGTCAATGTTGGGGGAGGGGGCTTGGCCACGCTTCTAGTCTGGTGAAAGCCCCAGTGTAGCCACGGGCAAACCTGGCATCAACGCGTGCCTGCTGTTGTCGCTTATTTCACTGGCCGAACAGAACGAGCCATTGGGGCAAATGTGCTTGGACACCAATAAAAGTATCGACCCATGAAGGGTTTGCTGTTGGAACAGGACAGGTGAACCAGCAAATCTTCCTGACGGACACTCAGCTTATACCAGCCAAAGCTTCTCTTGGCACAGCTGGCACTGGTACCCCAGATGAAATAAGCTACAGTGGCGAAAGGACTGCTTTGCCAGCATAACGGCATTTACCCAGGGGCTCTGCCACCACAGCTGCATCAGTTACAGGGGGAATTTTCTCTCTCACGTCCCCGTAACAAACCCATATCAACAAAGCTTTTGTGTGTAGACCAGGCTCATGATGCTCTGTGCTTCAGTTTCCCCTCCATGCATTTGGGATTGACAACGCAGCCCTTCCCCTCAGGGGCATGAGGGGGGGAAGTCCACTGACGACACAAGGAGGGGATGGGGCGGTTGGGCAAAGGGCAGGTGTGTGGAGTATTGGGCTGTCTTGCAGGCGTGGTATAAACCATCGGTAAGAGCAGGTGAAGCCAGGGAGGCAGGGTCCTACTCCCCCATACATCTAAGTCAGCGATTCCATATCTCACAGGGTGTGAGCAGATGACTAGTCCCTGGCAATAAACCCAGGGTCCTAGAAGGAAAGGTTTCCCCTCACACCCCCCGAGCCATGCTGAACACTATGGGTGGGGTATCATAAGTCACCATCTCCGCCCCGCAGTCCGGCTCCTTCAAAGCCCGGCCACCCCTCACCTGGCTCTCATAGGGCAGGAAGGCCAGGTTGATCTCCTTGAGGGTTTTGATGGCCTTGGAGATCCGTGACTTCCTCAGCTCCTTGAACAGAGGTTCAGGACAGGCTGCAAGGCAAAGGCAGTGGGTGGGGGTGACAGGTACAGGGCTCAGGACCCCCAGCACAGCGCCAGCCCCCACAGACAGGGCCAGGATGGGCACAGCAGGGCCATAGTGCTGCACACCTGTGGGAAATCTGGGCAAGCCAGCGAGGACACACAGGAGTCAACGATGAGTCGAGCCCCCCATGAACCAGAGTCACGCCGGGTTCTCGCCTTCTGCAGCATCAGCAACAAGGAGGGGGGGTCACAATCTCTCCTATGCAGCCCCTCTCACACCCCGCCCTCAGCCCCTCCACAAGGGGAAGTGACCGGACTGTACAACTCCGGATGATGCACAAGGAGCAATGGGGACTTGGGCTCCCCCTGCCGCTGTAATGGGGAGAAGCAGATGTGACCCTGACACACTGCTTGTTCTGGTGGTGTCCCATGCCCCCACCCCAGTTGGGACTGATGGAGCAATGCATGCTGGGAATGATAGCCATAGGCTGCCTTTCTGGGCGCATGCTGCGAGCCGTGTTGGCTGGAGGCAGGCCCGTGGGGGAAAAGGGGGGAAGAGATAGGTGCGGTCGTTCGGTCTGGCCTGCTGGGGCACTGGCCTGCTGGCAGAGAGACCCCCCACCCCCCGTGTGTCGCTGGCCAGGCTCCCAGCTGGAGGATCCGCTGCCCCCCGATACTCACGGCTGATGAAGAAGATGTGAGCTGCCTTGTAGTTGGTGGGGGAGCCCTGGAAGTCACTGATAAGAACCTGCACTGACTGCAAAGGGGGGAGGGGAGTTGTCAGCACCAGTCGAGGCCCCTCCCTGCTGCCCGAAGGGCCCAGCCCATGCCCAGCCCCTGGGGACGCAGGGCCCAGCATGATGCCGTCAGGAGGTGGGCTGGTTTTCACCCCGTTGTCTCTGGGCTCCCTCTCCACCTGGAGCAGGGCATGTGCCCATGTGCCTGGGACAGTCTCGGGGCCCTGCCACGTCTCTTGCTGGCACACAAGTGTCCGTGCTCGGCCACAGACGGGACCTGGCATTGGCCTTGCTGCTGAACTAAGTGGGCTCTGAGCAGTGCCCAGGGAACAGCCGGCCGAACAGCAATCCCAGGCAGCCGCCATCAGGGCCCGCTCCCTCCCCGGGCACCACACTGGGCACCTGCAGCTTTGCCACACCCGCTAGCCAGGCAGGATTTTCGGAAGCTCTTCGGACTCCATGACCGGCCATTGTGACAGGTGAGAACCTGGCTGCCCAGTTGTCACGTTATTGACTTGAACAGGGACCATACAGAACATGGAACCAAGGTCCTGTAGTGGAACCAAATCTTGTATAATTTAGGTCAAATAGGGTGTCTAAGACAAGGTTGTGGTTTGCTGGTTATGGTTATGCTAGATGTGTATGTGTATCATTTTTGTAGTTGAAGTTATGAATATTGGCTCTAGACTGTGTGTATTTCAAACTTCTGCTATGCTTCTGGGTGACACCTCACACAAGTTGGTGTTAGCTCTGCCTAGTCTGCTTGATGGCTCACTAAGGATCATCAGCTATACAACTGACCTATTGAGAGAAGGCAGATATGCTCTGAGACTCAGCAAAGTATGCAGGGACTTGCCCATGTGACTCCAGACTCCATTTTGCTGTTAATTTTCCACAGTAAGAACAAAGAGGTGTTCTTACACCTGGAAAAGCCTATAAAAGGCTGATGCCTCATCTCCATCTTGTCTTCAGTCCTGCTTCATAGGGACTTTGGTACAAGGAAGCTCTATACAAAGGACAGAATGACCCATCCCAGTTGTGGATGTACTGTACTATAGAGACTTGATTTGAACCTGCAGTTTATTCTATCACTGCTACAAACCTGAACTAAGACCTTTGCCATTACTGTATGTAATTGATTCCATTTAACCAGTTCTAGTTCTCATCTCTATCTTTTTCCTTTTATGAAAAAACCTTTAGATTTTAGATTCTAAAGGACTGGCAACAGCAGGATTTGTGGGTAAGATCTGATTTATATATTGACCTGGGTCTGGGGCTTGGTCCTTAGGGATAAGGAGAACCCTTTTTCTTTTATTAGGGCATTGGTTTTCATAACCATTTATCCCCATAAAGAGTGGCACTTGTGGTAACACTGGGAGACTGGAGTGTCTAAGGGAATTCCATGTGTAACTTGTGGTTAGCCAGTGGGGTAAGACCAAAGTCCTCTGTCTGTCTGGTTTGGTTTGCCTTAGAGGTGGAAAACCCCAGCCTTGGGCTGTAACTGCCCTGTTTTAAGCAATTTGTCCTGAATTGGCACTCTCAGTTGGGTCCCGCCAGAACCAGCATCCGTTACACCGGTCCCGAGCCCCAGGCCCCAGCTCCCAGTCGTCTACTTCAGCCCTCCATCCGCGGGCAGCACCTGTGGGTTCTGGGCTTCACCATGCTCCGCCAGTGCCCCCTGCCCCTAGTCCCCCTCCACTCGCCTCCCTGCAGCAGACGCAGGAGCCTCCTCCCCCACAGCCCCTGCTATGTGAGCCTCTGCCTCAGCGATTCTCCTTCGCTTTGAGTCTCAGCTGAGGTTAGGGTGACCAGATGTCCCGATTTTATAGGAACAGTCCTAATATTTGGGTTTTTTTCTTCTATAGGATCCTATTACCCCTCCAACACCTGTCCCGATTTTTCACACCTGCTAGCTAGTCAGCTTAGCTGAGGTTGCCTCTCTCCACCTGCTGCATCATCCCGTCCAATCCCCATGGGACTGCACTGCAGAGAGGTCTGTGGGACAATCTGTGCTTCACATGGCAAAGAACACGAAGCCCAGCTCCGGGAAAGCAGTCTCTTGGGCAGCCCCTACTGCCCCTTTCCCATCCTGACGTCGTGCTGCGCATCCCCCCCGGACAGCGCCACCTCCAGGTAACAAGAGGAGCTGCCCCGGGTTCTCCCCTGCTCCCCATCCACCTGCCCCAGGCCCGAGCTCCTACCTTCTCCACAGGGTTGAGCAGGTAGATGGCCTCCAGGCTGGGGATTGGCTCCCGGCACTTATCAATATCTTCCACAACTAGGAGAGAGCAGACATTGGGCGCAGGTCAGTGTGTCCTAGCCACCCGCCCCAGCTGCTCTCCACTGGGATGGGGGGAGGGAAAGCCAAGGGGAATAGGGATGTTCGCTGGCAGCAGGCTGGGGGGTTCTGCAGGCTACAATGCAGCAGCTGCTTTGATGTGGGGCCGAGGGCTGCGATGCTGCCACAGTACAGAGCAGGGAGGCAACATCCCTCCGTATCGTGCTGGGGGCACCCCACTAGAGTCCTGGCTCAACTCTGTGCCCCTCAACCCCAGGGCTCCTCCACCCTGGAGCAGGGAGCCAGCATTCCCCCTCCCCAGCCAGGACCCTGCCTGCAGCGTGGGGGAGGAGCAGCGAGGAGTTAAAGGGAGTCTGAGAAAAGCGCTGAAGAGGTTCCAGGGGCTGAATGCACCAGGCTAAGGGAACTGGACCTGGCTGGGAAGATACCAATAGCAAGGAGGGCGTCTATGGGGCTGCAAAGGGGGGAAACTAGATGCAAATGTGAATGTAGACAAGTCAATTCCCTGACTGTGAGGTGTGTCCAAGGAAGAGAAGAGGGGAGCCCTGGCAGGGGAAGTAGATGGGAGGGAGGGCCCACTCACGTGCGATGCCTTCGTCCACAATGTCGGACATCTTGCAGCACGATGAGAGGATGCGCGTGCTCGAGTGGTCCATGATCAGCACCTGGGGTAGCGAGAGGGGAGCGTGCCACTTCGGATGAGCTAGTCAATGCCCACCGTGGCACTGCCCATCATCCGTGGCACAGCCAAGGGAGCAGAGTGACTACTAACAGCAGAGCCGACGGCTCCCGGCCCAGCCCTTCCACAGCAGAGCAGCAGGGCCATTACCAAGCCTGCACTTGGCTGAGCTGACCGTGCTAAGGACTGCGTGAGGAGTGACAAGGAGAGCAGCTCCGAGCAGAGTGGCTGGTATGAGATGTAGGAGACGGAGACAAATTTGGGACACCCGGCCATTCAGAATGGTTCCATCCTGCTAGACTGGAGGAGATCAGCCTCTTCACCCAGGTGACAGGGTGAGTGCAAGAGGCAAGGACAGAACCCAGGCATCCTAGCTCCCAGTGCCCTGCTCTGATCCACCACATACCCGGTCCCCAGCCCTCGGACAGAACCAGGAGCAGGGCACAGAGAAATGGAACAAGGGGAATCTCTGTGTTCCCCTAGGAAAGCCCTGTAGGCCATCGGCCCAACATCTCCACCGCCTTCCTGCCGTGCCAAATGAACCCATTGCTCTGTGCAGCCCAGCATCCCGCTGCACCAGATCCAGCCACTGGGAAAGCTAGTCCCCTTTGCTCCCTCTGCCGCACCAGCCTAGCCCACTGCTCCACACACCCCAGCCCAGTCCATGCCGGGGGCTCAATAACCTGCCTGCCCAATGGTGCATACTGCCCCCATGCTTGGTGCTCTCCTGTTCCTCCTCCCACCCAGGCTGGCTCACTGGGCCCAGTGGTCTGATCCGGTGTGTGTGGGGGGAGATATGGGGCTGGCTGGACAAGCTGGGTCTGATCCAGCGCAGCGGGAAGGCAGACATACCCAAGCCTAGCTGGGGATGGATGATGGGCTAGACAGAGCAGGGATCTGATCCAGCCTGGAAAACCTCAGGTTCCTAATGAATTCCAAGAGGCTGGAGGGGGAGGAGCACAATATATGGATACAGCATATCCCCAGGGGGACACCAGGGCAGCAGGCCCGGCCCGCTTACCTTCAATTCTCCTTCCTTCTTTACGCTGCGAAAGACAACGCTGAGGATCTCTGTGAGGGAAAGAGACGGGGATTAGTGGTGGGGCTCGGACAGGATGGCTGTGCCCTGAGCCAGGACCCACTGGCTGGTGGAAAGACCCCTCAGGGAAGTGGCTCAGAGGCTGCTTTCAGGCCAGCTAGCGATGTGCTCCTAGCAGAGCCCCCAGTCAGCGACCGTGGTGGGGTGGCAGGCTAGAGGGGCCATGGCTCTGATCACCTTTCCTTTCTGCCAGGCGAGATACGAGTGCAGCTGAACTAAGGATCTGTCCCTGTGCAGCAAGAGACAGGGCCGGCTCTAGGTTTTTTGCCGCCACAAGCAAAAAATATTTGGCTGCCCCCCCAGAGCCCTGAGCTCACTCCCGCCCACAAGTGCCCCCACACCTGCACTCCCTGCCACCCCAGCACTTGGCTCTCTCTTCCACTCACTCACCCACACCCCCTGCCACCCTAGCACTGGGCTCCCCCACAAATGTGGGATCCGCTACCATCACACGGCAGCAGAGCCCTGGCCCAGCTGTGACTCTGTCTCCATGCAGGTGGAGCTTCTGGACGGCATGGAGCGGGAGTACTTCGAGGTGGCGGTGCGGCTGCAGGGTGGCGCAGTGAACATGGCCCCCTCCCTGGGCTTCGCGGCGCTGCTAGTGGCCAAGGTGAATCAGTTCGTGCTCACCGCCCTCACCCCCGACATGCTGGTGGCCGAGGACCTGGAGAGCACCCCAGACCTGCTGCTCTTCAGCCTCATGGTGCCCTGGCCCAGCCCTAGCCTTTTAAACCCCAGGTCTGTGGTCTGGATTTAGCCACAGGCCCCGTTCACTGAAGCCTGGGCTGGAGATTCAGCAGTGGCCTGGGCTTCTGCAGTAATGCAGCCCTCACAGCAGGTCAGGGTGTTGCAAGAAGACAAGGACTAACACATCCGTGGCCCCACAAAGTCCCGGGACCTCCTGGTCAACCTCCTCCTCGCCCTGGCTAAAAAGGCCATCTACACGACCAGGGAGTGGAGGTTGGCCGATGGAGACTCCGGTGACTGTGGGGCTTGTTTCCGCTCCATGGTCCGTTCACGAATCCGGGCGGAGTTCCTTTGGGCAGTGTCTGCTGGCTCCCTTGACACCTTCGAGGAGCAGTGGGCGCTGTCCGGGGTTCTCTGTTTGGTGTCCCCGTTAGGTTCCCTTCTTATGACCCTTGACCTCACTCCTGTCCCTGTTCTTTTATTAGTTGTCCCCCATAATCACTGGGTTCTGTGGTCCTATGGGTCCTCCCTTTAGGCTGGGGGAGGATCCTTTAGCAGTGGGTGGGCTTCGGCCCACTTTCTGGAAACCCAATAGATACACTGAGACTCCACATTTACAGCCTGCTGGACAGTGGCAACCAGACTACAAATCAGTCTCTCTTCCTTGCTCTGCTTTTACTCCAATAGAAAATGTATGATGGACTGCAGGACATTATTAAATGTTGTTATTCATAGTGTCTTAATGTATACTATACATAAAAGCAAAGCAGATAACTTATTCAGAAAAAAAACAAACAACTAACACCTCAGAGTCCAGCATGCACAAGGCAGCAGAGGCCATGCTGATCGAGTGTCAGGCTTTAACTTGTTCTCTCCTACATTACAGCTATAGCCTAGGCCAGCTCTGCGATGGGGCCGGGCAGAAGTGTACTGCTTCACTATGGTACAAAGTGGCTATGACGTCATTTTTCTCCTCGCACGCAGCCGTTACCCGTTCTGACAGGCTGTTTATAACACTAAGATTACTAGTTTTCAGAGGTGGTCGTTGGGGAGAGGTAGGGACGCAAGATGGATGTTTCGCCTAGGGCACAAAATATCCTTCCACTGGCCCTGGTGGGAGTCAACCCATGGAAAGAGACGTCCCCCCAAGGTGCAGCTCCTGTGAGAGGTGGCAGCCGTTGGGGGTGGCGCAGACACCCTCCTTCCCCTTCTGCTGTGTGACAAGCAGGTGATGGGGGGAGCTCTCTGCTCCGACTGACTCCTAATCCTCCCCAAATGGGCCTGCCCCCCCAGACCCACACCCAACTGGACCCTGCCCCCGACCGGACTCATAGCCCCTGGCTCCGCACTTACTCTCACGAACCACCGCCTTCAACCCGGATGGGGCCATCTTTGCCTCCTGTCACGTTCGCTGGAGCCCTGTGGGGGGAAGTGGGATTCAGCTATGCGTGGGGCAGGGCTGGACTTCTGGGTTCTGCTCCTGCCCTTGTGCGCGCCCTGGCCTCTCCCTGCCGTGCTCTGGGGAGTGTCTGTGACCCCTCACAGACGGATGGGCCCAGCCCCCCTAGTGTCACTGAGGGATGGGTCCAGCCCCCCCAGTGACTGATTTCAGTATGAAGCAACTGGGGTGCTGGTGGGTCGATGTCTGCAAGGCTGATGATGGCCGAACTCTGCAGCCCCCGACTTCTGGCGCTGCGGGGGCCGGGCCTGGGCACCCATGGCAGGTGCCTGGCGACAGGTCCATGCAGGTCCCCACTGAACCCCCACCTGGTCACGTGGGGCGCGGGGGCCTCGGGCAGGGTTAAAGAGAGAACTGAGTTGGGGTAGTGCGGCCTCAGCCCACTCCGGTCAGGGCCCCCCCCGGCAGCTGCAAGTCCCCCTTCCAACCAGTGCCCCCCTCAGCTGTGTCCCCCCACCTCCACCTCCACCCAGCCCCTCCCCCAGCCAGGCTCCTCGCCCCCCCTCCCCCCAGCCCCCCCCAGCCAGGCTCCTCGCCCCCCCCTCCACCCAGCCCCCCCCAGCCAGGCTCCTCGCCCCCCCCCCCCGGCAGGCCCCGGCTGTACCAGGAAGAGCAGCGGGTTCGCTGGGATCTCTCCGTCCCTCGCTCCTCACTGCCACCAGACGGTGCTGGGCAGGCCGGAGCCAGGCACAGTCACTGGGACGGACTGCGCCACTCGCAGGGAGCTCAGTCCCCTCCTGCCTTTAGTGGCGGGAGAATATGGTACAGTCCCAGCAAGGGTGGGAAACAGCCTGAGGTAACTTTGTCCTTGGAGCGGCCAATGGAGGGAAAAAACTGGTTGGATCCAGTAAACAACAAGATGGTGCCACAAGATGGCAGCTCAGACTCCATCTTGGATTGCTGCTCTAGCTTTACAAACTACACATTGAATCTAATAGACACATGTTTTAACAGACTGTAATCCTATAACAAAACACCCCCAGCAGTATAAACCAGTCACTGTCTGTAGGAAATGTCAGTTTGTACTGACTTCGCTAACGCTTCTTCTGTAGCCTGTGGATGTTCCCCTGGAAGACCTCTGCACGCCCCCAGGGCACACGTAACCCTGGCTGAGAACCGTCTGTGAAATGGTTCCTTCTGCCTTGTCCGCCTGTGACATGTGGAGCGCAGAGACCTGCCCCAGCCCTTCCCTTCCAGCTGGGTGGTGCGGTAATTAATGGCCATAGAGCCTGGGCTCCAGGATCCTGGAGCAAAGCCTCCTGCAGAAGGAATCTGTTCCCCAGGCTTGACTGGCTCCCTGCCCCATCCCACCTTCCATCAATCAGAGCAAATCCCTCATGGCAGAGCTGTTGTCTGGTTACCCGCAGTGCAGACCCAAGCTATTGTGCCCTGGCTGCTGTTCAGCTCCGGTTAACAGCATGTTCTGTTTCTGTAAACTCCCCCAGAGCTTTCAAATGGAAGTGAGAGTCTTCTTCACACCCTGCTCTAAACTGTGAGTAGTGTCGCTCTTTGGCTGCTCAGCAGCTGCTGCTTTCCTACCCCAGAGGTGGCATCATTTCAGGCTGGGTGAGTGATCCCTGTGTAGTGTTGCTGAGTGCTGTGACACATCAGCTGTGCTCCAGCCAGAGATGTCTGCATTTCAGTGCCAGGTGAGTGATCCCTGTATAGTGTCGCTGTGTTACTACACTGCTGCTGCGCTCCACCCCAGAGGTATCTGCATTTCAGTGCTGGGCAGGCAATCCCTGTGCAGTGTTGCTGTGTGTTATGCAGCTACTGCCCTTCGCCCCAGAAGTGGCTGCAATTCAGTACAGAGTGAATGTAAGTCCATGTCTCATTTTGCCTGGGAGTGATTGTTATAGAGCCCCTGCAACCCCTCACCTGCACCTCAGCTTGTAGGAGGGGTTATAGAGCCTCCCAAACCCTCACCTCCAGCCTGGGGGGTTTAAAAAGCACCCCCAACCCCTCACCTGCACCCCAGCTTGTAAGAGGACTTATTGAGCCCCCCAAAGGCCAGAGAGTTACAGCCCTTGCCCTCAGCCCGGTGGTTCTTTAGGTAGAACCCCCAGAGCTTGGGCTCCCCCATCACTCCCCAGGGTCAAGTCGCTAGCGGGGTCTCTCTCCCCCTTCCTGAGAGCCCCATGCAGCCCCACAGTGAGCAGGCTCAGCCTCCGACTCACCACGCAGTTGCCTCCCATTGGGGCCTTGGCCGGCCCCCCAGCGTTACCATAGGGCAGTACGAGTGCGGTGGGGCAGAAAGGCTGTCAGGGAGCCCCTGTAGTAAGAGGAGGCCCTGAGAGATAAACCCTTATCAGAGGCCCAGTATGAGGCCTAAGGCTTGAACTAAAGTAATGGTCAAGACTTTGCTAACATTAAGCAAAGTTAAGCTGTGAGCCAGAGGCAGGCCCTGCTCACAGAAGCTGGCAAGAAAAGGGCTGATGCTGTGAAAAGAGACATACCTAAAAGGTACTGGACACCAGATATCAGAACATTTGCATACTTGTACACTCCTCACAGATAACAAGGAACAGGTCGACCCATTCCGATGACAGGGCCAAAAGGGTAATATGATTGAGAGTTGTTTTGTTCGAACCATATGTACAAGGTGAGAGGTGGCACCTTACTATGTAGAAGGGTTGTACCTTGCTACGTAGAGGGATTGCACCTCAATATGTCAGGAGTGATGTGTAACGTGTTTGTACCGGTGTATGAGAATGCATCCCTGGGGCAGTGTCTTTGGCCGGCCTCGGGGGCAGTGGAAAGTCCCACCACAGACTGAGCTGAGTCCATTGTCAGGAAGTACATAAGTACTAGCTAGCCACCCCTCAGCAGCACCTTGGACTTCTATGCTGGGGAGCTGGAGACTGTGTTTTTCTTCGACAATAAACCTGGCTGACGTGCCTTCGTACCTTACTAGAGTCTGTGGTCATTGGGGGTTCTCTCGAGATCTGCTGTGTCAGCTCTGTGCGCAGAGCTGGGACAGCACACAGAGGAACACATGCACTCAGCCACCCCCAACCCCCTGAGGGGCTAGATCTAGAACTGGAACCACCTACTGGCTAGGGCTCGAGCCACCGCCTCAGCACCCAGCTCCCCCTGCCCCCCCGCCAATCACCCAGGGTGGGGATCTGGGGCTACAGCCTGGCCCAGAGAGGCAACTGTCCGTGGGCCACTCTGCCCTCAACGCCCCCCCCCCAGGAGGTGCAGCCGCCTCCCCAGCAGTGCAAGGCAGCAGAGACCTTTCTTCTTAACGCCCCCCCCCCACACACACACACGCTGAGGAACACATGGTAGTTTCAGCAGCAGCTTTATTAAAAGTTACAAAGGCCAACACAGTGCAGGGACACACGCCTCCTTGGTGACATACACTTAGAAAGCTCTGACCATGTAGGAACTAATACAGAGAGTTGATATTTCTTTAAAAGCTGCAACATAAACATAATAATGAAAAGTTTCTTAATTGTGAGTTAATAAGATTACATTTTTGTACTGTTAGCTTTGTTCCTGGTCCATGGTGCATTTATACAGTAGAGTTATTTTTCTAAGAGACTTTGTACATTCCAAGCAGTCACTGCAGTGATGAAGACAGAACAGAAATTAAAGTACTTCAGTAGGCAAAGAAATCCTTGCCTTTCTCTCCCTCTTCATCCTCAAAGAAACAGGCCTTAGATAGTTAATTATAAGCCAAAAGAGCAAAGTAAGGGAGGAAAAAGAGACAAGAGAAAGGAAAAACTATACAGAGGAAGTAGAAACAAGGACCGAAAAGAAATTAGAAACAAACAGACAGATTAGAGGGTACACACAGTGGTGACTCTGGGTGAAGCATGAAGTTATTTCTTTTCCTCCTCATGGAGAGTAGTCAGCCATACTTAAGAAGTTTGTCGAGAAGAGGGAAGAGGCAATGGTGTTTGTTACCAGCCTTTCCTCAAGTCCTAAGGGAACACTTAGGTGTCAGAAGAAACACCTTTAAATTGGGGCATGAAGGAGAGAGTGAAGAGGACAGACACCCAAACATACTCTTCAAATTTATCTAGAATGCTGCAGTCGCTGGCAACAATACATTGCTTTTAGATTCTGAAATGCGAACATGAAATCCTCTTCACCAGTTCATACTCAGGATTACCAAGGCACTGTGCAAGATGTGGCCTGTGCTTATTAGTATTTTAAAATTAGGAGTGTAACTTTTAAATAAAGGTACATTTCCTATAAATGAGAGAAACTTATCACATGACTAATCCAAATCATTTTGCTTTATACATTAGTAGGTGAGAGCTGTATTCTCTAGCTCTCACCTACTGATGTATATATATGATTGGTTTTTTTTTTGTTTTTTTTTTTATTAGCATGGGGCGATCTGTGTCTCTTGTGGGATTTTCAGGATCTAAGGTTTTTATGGGTGGAAGCCAGATAAAAACACAAGAAGCAATGCGGGAGCAGGTGGGCCTGAGTATTGTAGGGCAGGAGAAGAGCAGGATTAAAAAAATAGTCATATGCAGGGCTCCCATACACAGCCCAGGTCATGCCGTCAGCAGCCTTGTCCCCAGTGCCTTTCCTAGGCCCAGACGTACAGGTCTTGCCCGATGCGTTTCAGCTCCAGAGACCTACTGGCCAGGCAGCACAACCCTGGGTGTGCAATGGGAAGGTGTCGCGTGCTCCCTGAGTAGAAACAATTTTGCATTTACAGTGGATTTTTGGTTCTTTTCTTCCTCTTTTTTATTTTCATGCCTGGGAAGTGAAGGGGGGTGGTGTGTGGGATTGGGCTGATGTGGAGGTTGAGGACACAGCTGCTTCCTTACCCTCCCCTGCCCCCGCTGACAGGAGCACAGTGGGCTGAGGCTGAGGGGTGGCTGGGTGCACAGGGCACTGTGCAGGGAACAACCTTCTGAGCCAGAGACTGGTCCCTGCCTGTAGGAGGCTACAGCAGAGGGGAGCAGCACAGAGCTGGGGGCAGCCTCCCTGGCTGGGGGTCTTCATGGTGCATGAATGTTTGGCACGATGGGGAGAATTCCTGGAGGACGGTGCTGGGGAAGCTCAGGGCACTGGGAGAGGAGGGCAGGGCTGGGGTACAGGCAGCCATCAAGAGGGGATCACAGGTCAAGCAGGGGATGGGGTGGGGCGGGGGAAGATGTATGCAGAGACCTGAGCCATGGAGCCATGCACCGCCAGCCCGGTTCCCCAAAGGATACTTGGGAAAACACAGGGGACTCCCAGGAAATGGGGTTCTCTTACTGCTAGGGCAACAGGAATGATGGAAGCCTGAGACGGTGCATGGATTCTAGATATCCTGGAGACAGAGAGATTAGATAGAACGAGGATGGTTGATGGAAATACATGAAATTATGTTTCAGTTCCTACTTGATGTCCCTCCCAACCTCTGGGTGTGAACTGCCCTGTGGTGCCCTGCGGAGCGCCGGAGCAGGGCCAAGCCGCGTGGTGCGGCCCTCACCCCAGCACCCCGGCCGGAGCAGGGCCAAGCCGCGTGGTACAGACGCCGACCTAGAGCCCCAGCAGGGCTGAGACACCATGGCAAGGAGAAGGTTGTGCTGCCAGAGCCTGTGTAGGTGGCAGCTTCTACCATTGATAATGTGACATCCTCCACTGCATGGGTGTGAACTGAGGGCCTGTAACAGTAACCTCCTGGCCCAGTGGTTAGAGCCCTGCTCTGGGACTCAATAATGCTGGCTTCCATTCCCGACTGTGCTGCTGGCCTGCTGGATGGCCTTGGTCAAATCACTGCTCCGCCCTGGGACTCAGTTTCCCTTCTGCAAAATGGCCAAATGATGCTTTGTAAAGTGCTTTTCTCTCCCCTGATGAAAGGTACTGTCTACATGCTAGGCGTCACTGAGCCAAAGGAGCAGCTCCATTAACTGGTGTAGGTTGTTATCCCCTGGTGACCCAGTAACGAGGCCTGCTCTGCCAGCAGGTGACACTGTCCCCAGCCTTGCCTTCATTTGCATAATTCAAGATGCAAGCAGAGTCAGAATGAGCTCTCCCCTGACATCTAGTGGTGAGCTGTGGAAAAGGACTTCAGGGCTGATGTGATTTGCATGGGCACACCCACCCTGCCTAGCTTGATGGGACTCTTGCCCAAATGGTCACTTTGGCTGCTGTGGAGTCCCCAGTCTCTTTGTTATTGTAATAAAGGGGTGTTGTTCTGATTATGTGACTCAAGGACAGTAGAACTATACTTGGCATTTTATGACTGGGATACGTTCTGTCAATTTCCTTTGAGGTGTCTGTTTTCCACTGTGTAAGAGCAGACCTAATTTAGAGTCAAGTCATAGTCTTATTATGTGCACTGGGGCTGGAATTGCTGATGCATAGTTTTAAGTATTAGATTTTTCTGGACTAGTGGTTCTGCTGCAAGAAGACTATCCAGATGTACCAGCAGCAAGAATCCCCACTAACAGCTGAACTCCTTGAGAGCTGTGTTAAGTATGGGAGGGGCTGAAGACATATTGGTGAGTGGCCAGCAGGATGGCTGGTGGAGAGGATGGGAGTAGAACCCCACAGAGCAGTGTGACAATTGGCTGTTAAGGGCCCCAACAGTGGAGAGTGTAAGGTGCTGCCATACCTTCCTCCACTTTCCACCCAGCCTGGGAGGTAAACTCTGCAGATGAACTTCTGAACTCTGGGGCTGCACTGATCAAGGACAGCAACTGTGAGGGGAAAAGGATGCTGAGGGGAAAAGGACACTGCCCAACTTACCTGGGGGTGGGTCTTTTGCTCATGGTTTGTGATATGAGTCCTATTTGTCTTGTTTCCTCAACATAATGCCACATTGTTTCCCTCTGTTATTAAAAGGCATTTGCTACACTCAGGGTATGTCTACACTACAAAATTAGGTCCATTTTATAGAAGTTAATCTTTCGTAAGAGATTTTATATAGTCGATCATGTATGTCCCCACTAAGCCCAATAGGTCAGTGGAGTGCATCCCCAATATCATGGGCTAGCATCGACTCATGCAGTGGTGCACTCTGGGTAGCTATCCCAGCGTCTCCAATGCCTGATGGGGCAAAAACATTATCGCGGGTGGTTTTTGGTACATGTCGTCAATTTCCCCTCCCTCCCTCCTTGAAAGCAACAGCAAACAATAATTTCATGACTTTTTTCCTGGGTTACCTGTGCAGACGCCATAGCACACCAAGCTATGTAGGGGCTAGGGGGTGGTGGATGGTCAGCAGCCCCGCCTGGAGGAAAGATCTTTTCTGGTCCTCCATGAACAGCTCGCCAAAGACCTAAAACCAAAAGAACCAGAGCCCTTGCAATGGCCCAGAACCAGGCTCCAAATCCCTCTAGTGACTCACAAGGTGGAGAAGAGTCCTGGGGCAGTCAACCTTTGGGATCTCCTGGACCAGGAACCCCCTTCAGTAGGAGACTGCAGGCACTGAGGCATCAAATAGCTCTTTCTGGAGCAGGATTCTCCGCAGGTGGCATGAGATGCTGGGAATGTGTCTGCGTGCTCTGGAACGCAGCTCACACAGACAACATAGGACTCCTACTGCTCCCAGCAGCAATAGCTCCTGCAGCTCACCCGCTAGAGGTTCGGGGTCTTTTAGATCTGGTTCATTCCCACGCCTCACCCTATGGACATTCCCAGGAGCCTCACATACTCTGCTGGAAATAAGCCCTGTATCCATGACACACTCACTGCAGGGGGAAACAGACAGCTCCACACCTTAGCTGCTGCAATGCACCGGCGGAGAGTCCTTATCTCTCCCACCCTGGCCAGGTTTCTGTACCACAGGCGCTCGGGATCGTGGAGCCCATTGCGGCACCACAGCTCTGGTGCCTCTTTGGTGTTGAGCCCTGGGGGAGAAAGACACACCCATTGGGGAGGTTTGGCCTTCCGCTTTCAGTGCCCGTTTCCTTCTGGGTGCACACTAGCCAGGCTCCTCGTGGCATCCACGGCCCAATGGAATCGCAGGGTCCGTACCAGGCGGGTTAGTACCAGAAGGGGGATTTCTTTCAGCCATCACAGTAATCATGTGACCCTTACGGTCATTGTGCTCTGGGAGTGGGTGCCTGTTCATGGGGCTAATACTGAGAACCCCCCACACTCACCGAAGTCAGGATTTGACTCTGGCTACCCGACTGGTGACATCCGACAAGCTTTGTGTCCGTCTCCTGTGGTCTCTGCTCCTGCCCCTGTCCTCATGATGGGCTCTTTCCCTCCATGTGTCTCAATACCTCCGTTCCTGTCCTCTCATGAACTGGCTGCCCTGTACGGGGGTGGGCTGATTTCCCTGGGCTGGGGGACAGAGCTGGGCTCTGAGATAAAGCAGCCAATTTCCCTGGCACTTTCACACTCGTCTCCCTAATTCAGAGAGAGGGGGAGAGAAAGAGTCACCATCTAAGCTGGGGTCAGTCTCAGAAGAGGGAGTGTCTTTCTGTAGGCTCCCATTACCCAGCAGAGGAAGTCTCAAAGGAGGGGCCTTATTTCTATTGGCGTTCCTCTTCCCCGCTACAGTGGATCTAAGCAGAGAGGCCTTAGTTCTAGAGGCGTCCCAATGGCCAACTGGAGCTAGTCTCCGAGAGGCTCGTTTCCATGGGGTCCCATTGCCCAGCTGGGTTTCTTACCCCTCTTCTGAAGCAGGAACCTCTGCGGCCAATATATCCCACCCCAAGCTTGCCGGTTGATATCATTGTCTGGGTGAGATATATAGAGACCCAGCTGCAGCACAAATTCGCCTGCCTTGGAGAAATCGGAGGAGGTCTGGTGGAAGGAGGAGAAGAGGGGAATCCATCAACATTCTCCCTTCAGCTCCCCAGCACCCCTGGACCTGAGCTCTGCTCCCACCCCTCTGTAGGAGGCGCTGGGTGAGAGGAGGAAGAGCCCTCTTCCTCTCTGCCCCCAAGGGAGCTTGGAGTAAAGGGACCAGGGCAAGGGCTCTCTATGAGCACTCGCTGCCTCGCTGCTCCAGAATAACAAGGGCCATGAGGCCAGGCACAGCCCTGCCAGCCAGTGGCCTATGGAATGCAGTCCCTTACGGAACAGGGGGGACCAATTAGCCAGGGGATGAGGAACTTCACTCAAGCCCTGACTCTGCAGGATGCTGCGGTCAGAGGTCACTTATGTCAAATCCAGGCAGGGAGGTGGCAAATTGGAGCAGGGCAGCGCTGGTCGGTACGGCCTTGGCTCTCTCCTGGGTCTCTTTTGACTGGAGAGAGAGATGGATGTGCTGCAGAAGGAAGCAGGGGAGGGTCAGCGGGCAGGCGTACATGCTCTACAAACCAGCCTCTCCCCCTCCCCAAGGGGCTGAGTCTTTGTGCTCAGGGTAGAATAGCCGAGCCCTGGTCGCAGAGCTTGAAAATGGGGTTCATGACACTGCCTACGTCTCGCTGGACACAAGTTCCTTGTTTCTCCAGGCTGGGACAATGGTCAGTCTTGGGGCTGGTCTATTTGCTCTGAACCCCTGATCCATGAACAGCACATCAGGATCAAGGCACATGCCCTGGACCCCAGATCCCACTTGCAAAGGCCTTGGTAGGATGGATGGAATGGCCGTGAGGACAATCCATCCAGGAACTGCAGTGTCCCTAGGGCAGAAGAGCTGATTCCCTGAGGCTCCTCTTGTATCTCAGGGTCTCCCTAGAGAGGAGCCAGTGACTTTTCTCAGAGGCCCATGTCCTGCATCTCACAGAGGTTTTCCTTATTGGTAGAATAAGTTTCTCTCATTTCCTGGGAAGAACCTCAATCTATATGAATGGCTATGCCATCCGTTGACTATTTTGCTAATTATCAAAATTGGCATAGTTCGAATTTTGATATCATTCATCATCTGGGTAAAATTTAAATTTGTAGCAGTTTATGGCTTAATTCACCACTCCCACTTCAATTTAACTAAGGATGATTAGCAATTAGTGTCGGCATTACACCCCTTCTCAGTTTGTCGCTGACAAGGAGGGGAAATGTTAGTCACAGCTTTGCCCCTGCCAAATTACTGGGAAAGATACATACCAAAGTTGGGTGTTAAGAATTGTTTATTAGGTGGCCATCTGGGATAAGAACAAGGTGACCTCCATGTTGTGACAGGTTCTTATTCCCCTACACTGAGCAAAAGGTGGGAAAGTAGAAAGAGCAGGAATCTGTTGTTGCTAAGCGACAGGTTCCTATAAAGGCAGATAAGGGGAGGGGCCAAGGACTCTTGAGCTCTTAAGTCTTTGGGGGCTCAGGTGTCTAATGCTCGCTCTCTCTGCGTGGGGTGGCACACCCTGTCAGACTGGTTATTGGCCTGCAGTAGCCACTCACTAAATGTTTTGGGGCTTGCGTGTTATTTTCTTTTGGGAAGCAGACATGCACGCAAGAACTTGGTCCGGTTAGTTAGCTCAGACTTACAACCATAGATGACGCAGCGAGGGAGGGAGGAGTCTAAAATAGGGTTACATACCTGTCTCCTGTGCCTGTGATCCACTGTTGAAGTCCATCGTTAATCTCATTGATTCAGATTCTGAAGCTTCTCTGTCATTAGCACTTGGAAAAGGTAGAAGAACATCTTTGCTTTATCAAGTGTATGTGCATGCATGTCTTTTCTATACCAAATCTCCAGAGTCCGTCATCCATGCTCCTTCCTTCCTTCTCCTTTAATAAATAAAGTGTTGTTGTGAGTTTATATTTGAGTGGTGGGTCCTTTTGTTCCAGTTCTGATAGCTGAGCTTAAGGGGGAATCCAGTGGAAGAGGTGTCATAAACAGATAGCTAAGGGTTAACATCTCTTTCACCTGGAAAGAAGTAATCTGAAACACCTGACCAGAGGACCAATCAGGAAACCAGACTTTTTCAAATCTGGGTGGAGGGAAAAAGTGTGGGAGTCCTTTGTTCTTTGGTCTTCTGCCTGTATGCTCTCTTGGCTATGAGAGGATTTCTGTTTCCTGCTTTCTAATCTTCTATTTCCAAGTTGTAAGTACCATATAGTAAGGCAGTAAGGTTTCTATTGTTTTCTTTTGTATTTACATGGATATAGTTGCTGGAGTGCTTTGAATTGTATTCTTTTTGAATAAGGCTGTTTATTCATATTTCTTTTAAGCAATTGACCCTGTATTTGTCACCTTAATACAGAGAGCCCATTTTTATGTATTTTTCTTTCTTTTTATATAAAGCTTTCTTTTTAAGACCTGTTGGAGTTTTTCTTTAGTGGGGAACTCCAGGGAATTGAGTCTGTGCTCACCAGGGAATTGATGGGAGGAAGAAGTCAGGGGGAAATCTGTGTGTGTTAGATTTACTAGCCTGACTTTGCATTCCCTCTGGGTGAGGGGGAAAAAGAGATTAACTCTCGGTACTTCTGTTTTTCAAGGCTGGGAACGGGGAGGGTGGAATCCCTCTGTTTAGATTCACGGAGCTTGCTTCTGTGTCTCTCTCCAGGAACACCTGGAGGGGGGAAGGGAAAAGGTTTATTTCCCTTTGTTGTGAGACTCAAGGGATTTGAGTCTTGGGGTCCCCCAGGGAAGGTTTTTGGGGGGACCAGAGTGCCCCAAAACACTCTAATTTTTTGGGTGGTGGCAGCTTTACCAGGTCCAAGCTGGTAATTAAGCTTTGATTTTTGGAGTGATGGGAATTGCTGGGACTGTTGGGTTCTGGTTCTGCTTTCTAGCAGGTTCACTTGGTGTTTTTGCGCTCTCTCTCTCTCTCTCCCCCTCTCCTCTCCCACTCTCCTTTATCTCCAGTTCTTTCAGGTCCAATAGTCTCTGGTGCTCCCTCTCCTTTTCTGCAACTTGCAGCTTCAAAAGCTCTTTCACAATCGCTTCACTGCTTTCACTCATTTTCCTGATTTTTCTACCCTACTTCCCTCGCCCAAAATAAGCAAACAGAAAATAAACCGGTAGCCTCCTCCTGACTCTCCTTAGCCACCACACTTAAAGCCTTCACTTAAATTCTTTACACCAGTGTATGAAGTGCAAATCTTGCTCAGTACAACAAGCTGTGTATTTCCCCCTGCTCGCTGGCCACTGTGATGAGATCCCCGGGGTGCAGCCTGGGACCGTGGGACCGCTTTGCCCCCTTAACTCTCTCCAGCCTGGGCTGTCTCTCACGATGCCTTGTTAGTGACCAGCAGCAAACCCCTCTAGGTGCTGCTATCACTCAGCACAACAGCATGTGGAGCCCCACACCCAGCTAGATTGCATGGATGCTCCCAGAGCCACTCACAAATCACACAGAAAAAGGGACCAGAGCCAAATCCCCACAGCTCCCAGCACTGTACCCCAGGAATATATCATCTTGCACTGCTCAAGATGAGCAATGCAGATTTATTAATTGGTTCACCACTTCATTAATGGAAAGTGGATATACACTAGCCTTTGCAAAACCTGAGCAGATTTTCCCCACACTTCAGACAAACTCACTGGTAAAGATAAACAATTAAACTTATTTATTGACTGTAAAAGGTAGCTTTTAAGTGATTTTGAGTGATTGGCAAAAAGTCAGTTAGTTACTAAAAGAAAAATAAATTTAAGCACACAGTCTAAACTCTCGACCCTATTAGACTGGGCAACATCTAGCTTAAGCAGTTTTTCTCACTCCACTGGCTATTGCAGTCCATAGTATACAGATTTCCTCCTTGAAATCTGGGCCAGTCCCCTCAGCTGGAGGCTTCAAAGTATCCTTGATGCCTGCAGTGTAGGTGAATGAAGGAGAAAGGCCCAGTATGTCTGCTTTATACCTCTGTCTACTCTATCTGTCCATCCTGTCTGTTTTATACCCTCAGTCCATGTGCTCGGGGACCACAAGTCCAGGCATGTCTGGGGGGCACTGCTGAGTCTCCAGGCAAGGTTGAGCAATTCCCCTGGTGCGGCCTTGTGCGGGTGAATCACTGAATTGTAGCTCCCTTGCTGGACAATGGTTGTTGATGGGTTATTTGAAACCCCGCCCTGATGTTGGTTACTTTCCTTGCTGTTGCTTCTGGGAAGCTAATGTCTGGTTGATTCCCCAACTTACAGCATGTTTTAGTGACCACCATTCAATACACTTCTCATAACTTCATATGCATTGATGATACACATATATGGATAGAGAAATGACTTTCAGCAGATCATAACCTTTCCCCTGCTACCTTACAAGGCATGCTTTGTACGATTATATGAAAATGAAGAATATGGGAGTTACAGGATGCTTCCCCAAGGTATAGAACAGCGGTTCTCAAACTTTTGTACTGGTGATCCCTTTCACATAGCAAGCATCTGAGTGCGACACCCTCCTTATAAATTAAAAACACTTTTTATATATTTAACACCATTATAAATGCTGGAAGCAAAGTGGAGTTTGGGGCGGAGGCTGACAGCTCGGGACCCCGCATGTAATAACCTCACACCCCCCTGAGGGGCTCTGATCCCCAGTTTGAGAACCCCTGCTATAGAATGTCACAGACCCCCACTCCTGACTCTGTTCTTCCTGAGTTGTCCCCTGCACTCGGTTGAACCCTGGGTTCAGTGGATCCTCCTGTAAGATTTGGGGAGGGGTCTTTAGATCTGGATAGGCTTGTGCCCACCTGGAATTCAGTAAGGCACAGCTGGCATGCAGTTGTGCCAGCCTGGCCTGGTGTGCATATATGCTTATTCTGACAGTGCACGTGAGGGGCTGGATGCTGCTTGTGGGGCCATGTGTGTGAGACCGGAAGTGTGGTATGGACAGCTCGTGGCTCGCTCCAGATTCGCAGCCAGGGGCAGCTGAGATCTGAACCTGCCCCCAGCAGGTCTGGCCCGACATCCAGCCCCAAACCTAGCTCCACATAACGCTTTATGCCTGGCCCCAGGTCCCCTATGGTGCTATCCTCACCTGAGAGCAGGACATGGTTACGGGCCCATTTCTGGCCCCCAGCATTCCTTCTAGGAGGTTGTGTAGTTGTAGCTGTAGCTGTTGTATTGCTGCTGCTGCCCCTGCTAACTGCCCCCTGCCTCCTCCTGGCCGTGAGCAGTGCACTTCTGTCTCTCCATTTCCTTTTTGTCCGAAGGAACCAGTCGGCCGAGCAGTGGCGCAGCAACCAGCTCCTGAGCCTGATCAGCAACTCGGCCACCATGCTGAGCCCGGCCAGATCGGATGTCGTGAGTCTGGCCTTCCGGGTCCTGGGGGTGCAGAGCTCAAGGGGTGTTGCCCGCAAGACACTGTATGATGGCTCTGCCCGCAGCTGGCTCGCCCAGCTGAGGGGATCCCAGGGGGCTGGGACAGACCCCAACCCTTGTCCAGCAGTGTAGGGACCAGTGTACGGACTCCCAGCATGCATGGCCGATCCCTCTCTGTGGGGAGCAAGGGCAGTCGCCATGCCAGGGTGCCTCTTGGTGCAGCCATTCACGTAGGACCCAGTGATCCCAAGTGCTTGGCCATGGGCACTGGGGGGCTGGGTCAACTCACAGGGCCAAGGGGGCAGTGAGGGTCAAGAGCCAGGACAGCGGCTCTGCCCGTGTCCGTTCCTACTGGTGAGTGGCTGGGAAGGGCCATGGAGAGCAACACTGAGGAACGGCCCCTCTCTCCACAAATGGCCTATGAGCACCTGTCGCTGGAGGTTATCGAGCGCTGGATACTGAGTAAGTCACTCTGCACCTGGTGGGAAGGGCACTTGGGGGGGCCCATGCCCCACCTGGCATCCACCCATCCCCATACGCACCCTTCACAGTACAAGGCCCCCAGTGTGGTGGGCAGCCAGTTGGCAGGGAAGGGTTAACACTCGTCACATCACCTGCCTGGTCCTGGGGGATCAGGCAGGTCCCACCTCTCTGAAAGTTACAAGCATCAGAGACCAGAGAATGCCCAGCCCAGCCAGGAGCCTGGCCCCAGAGCCTTGCCCAGCCCTGGTCATTACCTCACACTAGCAGCCCCAATCTGGGGCCTTGGTGCTGGGGATCGCTGCCTCTTTTGCCCCAGCAGCACCCGCGTCTGCTGACCTCTGGATGCCTGGCAGTGCTTGCTCACCCCCTGGTGATGGGAGGGGGCAGGATGGGGAGTTGGGGTTGGCGGCTCCTCTGTGCCCCTTGTGCCCCTGACATCCCCCTCACTATGCCCCTTCCCCTCCTGTACCCTTGTGCCCTTCACCCCTGCAACCCATGCCCTGCCACCTACTGTATCCCTGACATGCCGCACCCCAGGGTCTCTCTACCCCTGCCGCTTCCTCCCAGTGCTCTGCCATGCACCTGCGACCCCACCCCCTGTGCCTCCTGACCCCTGCTGCCCCAGCCCCTGTGCCCCTCACCCCTGCTGACTCCTCCTTGCGTCCTGATACCTACTGTATGCCTGCCATGCCCCACCCCGGGGCCCCTCGCTCCTGTCGCCCCAGCCCCTCTGCCCCTCGCTCCTGCCACCTCGCCCGTGGTGCCCCTCACTCCTGCCACCTCCTCTCCTGACCTGCCACGTTCTGCATCCTGCCATGCCCATGTGCCCCTTGCCCCCTGCTACCCCACCCCCTGTGTTCCTCACCTCCCTGCTGTGCCCCGACCCCTCTCCTCTGCCCCTCCCTGCAGTTGGCTTCCTCCTGTGCCATGGCTGCCTGAGCTCGAACCCGCAGTGCCTGGAGCTGTGGAAGCTGGGCCTGCAGGGCTCGCTCTACATCAGCCTCATCCGCGACGATGCCCTGCAGCTCCACAGGGTCACCGAGGAGTTCTTCGGCCATCTGAAAGGGTAACAGGGCACTGGGGGGGGCAGCAGGTGGGGGGTGCTGGCATGCGTGGGGACTGGCATGGGCAGGGAGAGTGGCTGCTGGAGCAAGGCAGGTTGGGGGTGGAAGGCAGGTGGTGGAGACAGGGGGGCGTCTGGCAGGGAGACGGAGCGTAACTGCTCAGGGCAGGGCAGTGGCAGGGAGGCAGTGGGCAGCTGGTGTGGGTGGGTGGCTGGTGAAGGTTGGAGGGGGATCCCTACCAGACCCATGGGTAGGGCAGGGAGCACCCTAAGTGATTAGTACAGTGTCCCGGCTCCCAGGATCGGTCCCACACCCCAGCTTTGGGACAGGCCCTTGGAGGGACCCCTTTAATGTGCCAGACCCCAAGGTGGTCTCACTTCCTCCAGGGCAGCCATGGGGCCTCCCAGCCTCCTGAGACTGACGCTCGGAGCTCCAGCCCTCCTGCCCCACCCTGGGAGCTCTGCTCAGCAGCTCCCTGAGCCAGGCTCCTGGTGCCGCTGGGTCCCCTCGTCAGAGCCGCCCCTTCCCCATCTCCCCCAGCCCAGCTGTGTCCCCTGGAGCCCAGTACTGGAGTCCTCAGCAGAGCGACCCAAAGGGGAAAGCACAGGCTGACCTGGCCAGGCCGGGGCCCCAGGGAGCTCCTTTCTCAGACCTCGTGTCTCCCTCTCTGACTTCCTCCCTTCCTCAGCTCCCAGGGGTTGGGGGTTCCTTCAAGTAGCCAACACTCAGTCACCCACCTCCCCCCGCCCAGGCCTGCTCTCCAGGGGAGCCTGCTCCTCCCACTTGGCTCTGGGCACAAGGTGTCACTGTCCTGGTGACTGGGCTTTCCATTGAGATGGGTCAGCCTCAGCCAGACTTTTAGTGACCTTCAGGGTCAGCTAGCCAGGCAACCCTCCCTCCCTGCCTCATCTCTTAGCCAGCCCCGAGTGCAAACTTAACCCTTGTCCCCTTCACAGGTAGCAATGCACAGTCTGGGGGAAACTGAGGCACATACAGGCATCAGAAATATTACAGAAAATACCCACTTTGTCACATGCAGCAAAGTCTATGCTGGAGTCTGGTGGGTTGGGGATGGGAGGGGGCTGAGCTGCGCTGGGGGCTGTGCCAGGGGCTCTGCTTCAGGGGGCTGCACTGGGGGTTGTGCTAAGGCTTTGCCGGGGCTCAGAGCTGGCTGGGGGCTGCCCTGGTGATCAGCACTCACTCTCGCCCCCTGTGCAGGTACGGGAAGTGGGTGACTGATGTCAAGGAGTGCAAGGAGCACGCTGTGACACACAGGTAAAGGGTGCCTGGGCCTTGAGCACCATCCACACCTGGGTCCTGGGTCATCCATGGGGACGGGGGTTAGTGCCTGTGGTGGGGAAGTCCCCTTGGCACTAGTCAGTGCCCATTGCAGTGTGGGCAGGGCAGGCGTCCAACACACCTCTGCTAACACACAGCACCTCGTGCTGCTCCAGTCCTGCCCCACTGCCCTACCCATGCCCCCAGTCCCTCCACCCTTAGTCCCTGCTATCCCCGCCCTGGGCTCCTCCACCATCGCCCAAACCAGTGCCTCTAGTCCCGCTCTGCAGCCCCTGCTATCCCAGCCCTGGGCTTCCTTCCAGCTCTGACAGTGTCCCCAGTCTCCTCCCACGGCCCCTGCTATCCCAGCCCTGGGTTCCCCCCCCAGCTCTGACAATGCCCCCAGTCCTGCCCCACAGCCCCTGCTATCCCAGCCCTCGGCTCCCTCCCAGATCTGACAGTGCTCCTCAAGCCCGACCCATGGCCCTTGCTGTCCCAGCCCCACACTGGTTTCAGGGATGAGAGATATTTGCCCCTCATTACTCCCCTGATGCGGCTGTCCCACCCAACCACCCTGCATGGCCCTGTAGCTGCATCCATGATGGAGTGAGCAGCCTTGGACACCCTGGTGCTGGGCTGGGCTGTGGGGTGGGCATGGAACTGGGGTGGGGGTGGGCAGTGCAGTGTCCAGTGCAATCACCTGCCCCCCTTGCAGTGGCCAGTTGCACCGGAACCGGTGGGCTTTCTTATGCAACGCAGTGCGGGAGCTGGAGGTGCTGCTGAGCCACCAGCCGGGGCTGCTGGACCCTAAGATGAGGGGGCAGGGCCGGCTGGAACTGAGAAGGGGAGTGAGCGTGTCTGTGTGCATGCGTGTGCATGCGTGTGAACATGTATGGTCCCTGTGGTGCCATGTGTTTTTATGTCCAGTGCGCCTCTGCCCCACATCCTGCCGGTCACACTGACAGGGAGTGCTCCGGTCTCTGCCCTGCAGTCCCAGGTCTGGGGGGACAAGGGGTCTCACCCGATGGTCAGACCATGCAACGCTCCTCCGGTTCCAGCAGTTCCAGACGGCTGGCCAATCTCCCGCTGTGAGGGGGATGCAGCACACAGCGTGCTCCCTCTCGTCTCTTGTTCAGTCCCAGTCAGTGTCTGAGCCTCAGGCCCTCGGCCGAGATGTCCCCTGGGCTTCCTCTGTCTTGGGTAGGCTCAAGGGTGCATCTTCCTTGGGCAGTGAGGCAATGGGCTCAGCCCCAGGCTGTCCCTTGTCACCGGTCCTGTGACAGGTTTCTCGCCCTTGGGTTCTGAGCCTAATAGCCCACGTGTCCACAGCTCAGACATAATTTCCTGTACCAAGGTCTGGCAATACCAGGACAATCAGTTCTTAGCTCTCGGCAGAGCCCCCCTCGTCCCTCTGCAGTGCCATAGGGAGGAAATGGTCAGACACAGACGTAATCTACCCGCCAGGGCACGTGTGGGCCTGCCTGTGTTGCAGGGCCATGCCAGGAGGTTTGTTTCCTCTCCGTTGCCCCTGTGAAGTGATTCCCCCCATCCCAGGTAGCCCTGAATGACCCCATGCCCCTGGCTGCCCGTGAGGGGAGGTTATTTGGCTCTGATGGCCCCTCCCCTGTTTGCTGTCTGGTTTGCGGTGGTGCCTGTGAGCCCTGCCTGGAGCTGACCCCACCGATCTCCGCCCTGCCAGGCTCTCTGCGTCTTCGTGGCGCTCTCCTTGTGCCGTGACGAGGTGAACTGGCTGGTGCGTCACGCTGAGCATATCACCAAGACCAAGACCCCTGAGGACTATGCTGACAGGTCAGGGCAGGGCCAGGCTTGCAGGAGGCGGGGTGGGACTGGGGGGATGGGACCTGAGGTGTCATGGGCAAGGGGTGGTGGTCCAAGATGAAGTCTGGTTGTCAGGGAGTGGGGAGTGGGGACAGGCTTTGGGGTGGTCTGGATCTTCGGGGTGGGCCAGACCCTGGGTGGGTCTGGTTCTGGGTGTGACAGGCCGTGGTGGGTCTGTCAGGGGCAGGCCAGTCCCTGGGTGGGTCTGGCTATTGGGACTGGAGGACCCTGAGGGTGCCTGGCTCTGCTTGGGGGAGGGACCGGCACTGGGGGTGTCTGGCTCTGTGGGCGGGGCCAGGCTCTGGGAGGGTCTGGTTCTGTGTGGGGGGGAATTAGTGGGGGCTGGCTCCGTGTGTGGGGCTAGGCCCATTGTGGGGTCTGGCACGGAGAGGGGGAGGCACTGGTCAGGTCTGGCTCTGGGGAGGGGAGGCAATGTGGGCAGGTGTCTGGCTCCTGAGGGGGACAGGGCCATGGTGGGTCTGACTCTGTGCGGGGTAGGCACTGGGAGGACCTGGGTCTGGGGTGGCGGGGGAATTGGTGGGGGCTGGCTCCGTGTGTGTGTTGGGGGGGTAGGCCCATTCTGGGTCCAGCGTGGATAGGGGGAGGTGCTGAGCAGGTCTGGCTCTGGGGAGGGGAGGTAATGTAGCGGGGTGTCTGACTCTTGAGGGGGACAGGCCTATGGTGGGTCTGGCTCTGTGGGGAGTAGACACTTGTGGGGGGCCTGGTTCTTGAAGGGGACAGGCACTAGAGGGGGTCTGGCTCTTGTGGGGGGGGGGAGACAGACACTATTCACTGTAAGATATGGGAGGCTGTGTGGGTCCCATGCTGAGTGGGGTGCAGTGGACCCATGGGACCCTTGAGCAGAGGAGAAGGTCGGGGTTTCTGCTCAGGCCCCGCAGCATGGGGGCGTTGGTTTGGGGGTAGGAAATTGAACCAAGTGACATGGCATTAGTTTGTGGCCCTGGTGACAATCCTGTGCCCAATTCAGCCAGAAACGTGTGGTCCATACCCCAGCACAGGTGTGCAAAGGGGGTGCGGCTGCTGCAAGGTCCAAGTGGCACCTGCTCTGGCTGGCGTGGCCTGAGAGGATGTGGGCCAAGAGCAAGCGAGGGGAGATGGGAAATGACCCTTGCGGGGAAGGGGAGACGCTGTGGATCCTGCCCTGGGGGTTGGGGAGTCGGCAGCCCCAGCACTGCAGGCCAGACTGCTGCCAGGAGAGCTAAAGCAGCTCCCTGTAGCATTGGAAAATACTCTGGTGAAACACTGCAGGTTCTCCGTGGATTATCTTCACAAAGAGCAGGTCAAAGGGCGACTGGATCACAGTCCCTAGTACCTGCCGCCGGGAAAATGGAAAAGGGTGCATTTAGGTTCCTCAGTCTAGCAGACAAACGTCTGATGTGCTCCAGCGGCTGGTCGCTGAAGACGGCCCGCGAGCTGATTTTCAGTGGCATTCAGGCTGCCCTGGCCACCAGTCTGGGGGGCTCTGCATTTTAATTTAATTTTAAATGAAGCTTTTTAATCATTTAAAAAACCTTATTTACTTGACATACAACAATAGTTTAGTTATATATTATAGACTTATAGAAAGAGACCTTCTAAAAATGTTAAAATGTATGACTGGCATGCCTCAACCCCATCAGTGCCTCAGTTTCCCCATCGCACCATTTGGTGCGGGAGAGGATCTACTGGCCTCGGAGCCGTGGTGTGAGGCCTGTTCACTGACTTTTCTGGGCAGGGGTCACTCTGGGAGCACTGGACAGTCAGATGGTGGGCAGGAAGAGTTGGTGCAGCTAGCCCAACAGTGTTGCTAAGGCCTGGCTTCTGGCTCTGTGCTTGGCCCATTCAGACCCACGCCTCCCAGAACCTGGCTCTGATCCAGGGTATGAGGGACTGAGATGCAGCTGCAGAGGGCACAGCAGCCAGTGGGATCCAGGCCTCTGAGCAATGTGAAGGGGCTGGGGTGGTGCTGCTCACATGGAATCACATGCACGCACACACAAACACAGAATCACAAACATACAAACACGGAAGCACATACACATGGAATCACGCACATACACACAAACACGGAATCACACACACCTGGAATCACACACATACGCACAAATACAGAATCACACACGCAGAATCACATGCAAATACCTACATGGAAAAGCACATGCACACACAGACAAACGTGGGATCACATGCACATGGACTTGCACATGCAGACAAACACAGAATCACATGAATACAGAATCACACACATACACACAAACATGGAATCACATGCACACACCTACATGGAGAGCTGTGTGCGCACACACAGACTCTTCCTGCCCCAGTTGTGCTGATGGGTCCTTCTACCTCAACAGTTTCTATGTCCGCACCTTCGAGAAGCTGTTTGCTCTGACCATGGAGGAGCCGGCCATGCTGCGCTTCACCATCGTCTTCCCGCTTGTCTGCAGCCACTTTGCCCACGGCACCCACCCCATGTGTCCAGAGGAGGTGCGTAGCTGGGGGGTAATGCATGAGGAGGGGCACTGCCTGGAGAGAGCCTGGGGAGCATGCATGGTAATGCATCGGGGAGGTACGGGGGACATGCATGGGGATTTAGGGAGGACATGGGGACACGGGTGGCAATATAAAGGGGAAGAACCCCCCCGTGGGAGGGCCGGGGGGCATGTATGATGATCCATGTGGGGAGAACTCGGAGGGGAGGGGTGGGCAGGCATGCATGGAGATGTGTGGGTGAGGAGGAGACGGGGCACACAGGACAATGCATGGGGGGGCAGGGTTGCCTCCCCCATGGGGTAAGAAGCTCAGTGGCTGGCATTTGGGATCTGTGGTTGGAAGGTGCCAGGTGGGGGAGCAGAGCCGTGAGCCGTCCCTGGCCTCTCTCCGCAGTATCCCCACCTGAAGAGCTGCAGCCTGGGTCTATGCAACAGCTTCCTGGAAGAGATCGCCAAGCAGGCTGCCAACTGCATCATGGAGCATGTGCCGAGCAGCGCAAACTCAGTGAGCAGGTGAGGGGTGTGGCATGGTGCTGGGGGGTGTTGGGGGATCTGCCAGCCTGGGGACCCCTCTGTGAGAAGGTGAGGGACATGGGCATGGGCATGGGGCTGGGTGGTACCGGGGGAGCTGCCAGACTGGGGGCACATCAGTGAGCAAGGGAGTTATGGGGTGTGGCATGGCACTGGGTGGGTTTGCTTCCAGCCGGGGGTTTGGTGGGCAGGTGAGGGGCACAGGGTGTGGCGTGGTCCTGGGTGGGGTACCTTGTTGAGGTGCCAGCTGAGTGCACAGCAGCAGTTATATGTACTAGGATTGCTCACCATCTGGGCGCGCTGACTGAGGGCTGTGGCCGGCCCTCCATAGGCTGCTCTCCAGGCTGGCAAAGCCCTGCGGGGCTGTTTGGTGCTGGGGGCTATGGAGATGGCCGTGGTTGGAGTCATGTAGCCTTGCCAGGGAACAAATGGCCAGTGACTGCTGCTTGCTGAGCCCTGGCGGCGGTGGGGGTGGGCATCAGTGTGGCCAGTGGCTCTGTGGCAAGACAAGCCAGATGCCAGGCAGGTGAGATGTGTCCTGCACCAGGACTGGGGTGTGGGGGGAGGGGACCCTACGTGCGTCTGGGGGGCTGCCAAATCCTGGCCCTCCAAGCTCCCAGCCCCTCCCTCGCTCAGAGCCCCTGTCTCTATCTCCTGGGAAGCTACTGCCCAAACACTGCACCTCCATCATCAGCAAGGCCCAGAACAAGAAGGCCCAGAAGCAGCCCCGCAACAAGGGGGAGCCGGAGCGGGACAAGCCAGGGGCTGAGAGCCAGAGGAAGGACCGGATCATGGTGAGCAAGTAAGCCCACTGCATGGGGGTCTCCCAAGGGGCATTAGAGCTGCTCTGCCATCCCTTGGGGGTGGGGGTTCTCCCCATTCAGAGGACTCCTCCCCGTGTGCTTCAGATGGCTGGGGTAACCGGGCAGTGGGGGGACAGGTTCTGGGTCCCCAGAATGGCTGATGGCTCAGATCTGGGAAGCGATACTGGCAACTGGCCCTTCATAAGCACTCCCATCCTCAGAGCTGCCCCGTTGCTCCTCAGAGCGGAGGTGGGGTGAACCCAGGCATCTGGGCTGCCTGTCGCCCCTCGGGGTGGAGGTGGCGGTGAACCCAGGCATCCGGGCTGCCCATTGCCCCTTAGAGCGGAGGTAGGGTGAACCCAGGCATCCGGGCTGCCCACTGCCCCTTGGAGTGGAGGTAGGGTGAACCCAGGCATCCAGGCTGTCCATTGCCCCTTGGAGCGGAGGTAGGGTGAACGCAGGCATCCGGGCTGCCCATTGCCCCTTGGAGTGGAAGTGGGGTGAACCCAGGCATCTGGGTTGTCTGTCAGCCCTCGGAGCAGAGGTCGAGTGAACCCAGGCATCCGAGCTGCCTGTTACCCCTTGGAGCGGAGGGGTTGGTAAACCCAAGCCTCCAGCCTGCCTGTTGCCCCTCAGAGTGGAGGGGGTGGTGAACCCAGGCGTCCGGGCTGCCCATCGCCCCTCAGAGCAGAGGTGGGGTGAACCCAGGCATCTGGGCTGCCCATCACTCCTCAGAGTGGAGGGGGTGGTGAACCCAGGCATCTGGTCTGCACATCGCCCCTCGGAGCAGAGGTGGGGTGAACTCAGGTATCTGTGCTGCCCACTTTCCCATTCATTTGAATGGTCCCATCACATTTGGGGTCTGGGAGCTAGTGTGCGTTGGGCTGACAGGTGTGCTGGAGGGGCCCGGGCTCCAGAGCCATTTGCGGCGAGCGGTGACCGTGCCGGCGTCTCTGCCCCCAGCATGGACAAGCTGCACCAGGTGCTGAGCGAGCTCTCCCTGAGCATCAACCACGTCCCCAGCTTCACCGTGTTCGAGCGCATGGTCACACCGGCCGAATATCTCAGCAGCCACCTGGAAACGCGGCTCAACAGGTCCGTAGGCCCCGTGGCTGGCTGGGTGTGGCGGGTCCCTGCACATGGCCCGTGGACCTCGGGCAGGCGGGGATGGGAGCGTGGCAGGTCCCTGACTATGGCCCATGGGCTGGGAGGAGGACATGTTGCGTTCCTGCCCACAACCCTTGGGCAGGTGGGAATGGCAGAGTGGTGAGTCCCTGCCCATGGCCCTCGAGCAGGTGGGGAGGGGGGCACAGCGTGTCCCTGTCCATGGCCCTCAGGTGGGCGGGTGGGGAGGGGGATGTGGCGTGTCCCTGTCCATGGCCCTCAGGCAGGAGGGTGGGGAGGAGGGCACAGCGTGTCCCTGTCCATGGCCCTCAGGCGGGAGGGTGGGGAGGAGGGCACAGCGTGTCCATGTCCATGGCTCTCAGGTGGGCGAGTGGGGAGGGGGGCACAGCGTGTCCATGTCCATGGCTCTCAGGTGGGCGGGTGGGGAGGGGGGCACATCGTGTCCCTGTCCATGGCCCTCAGGTGGGCGGGTGGGGAGGGGGGCACAGCGTGTCCCTGTCCATGGCTCTCAGGTGGGCGAGTGGGGAGGGGGGCACAGCGTGTCCATGTCCATGGCTCTCAGGTGGGCGGGTGGGGAGGGGGGCACATCGTGTCCCTGTCCATGACCCTCAGGTGGGCGGGTGGGGAGGGGGGCACAGCGTGTCCCTGTCCATGGCTCTCAGGTGGGCGGGTGGGGAGGGGGGCACATCGTGTCCCTGTCCATGACCCTCAGGTGGGCGGGTGGGGAGGGGGGCACAGCGTGTCCCTGTCCATGGCCCTCAGGTGGGCGGGTGGGGAGGGGGGCACAGCGTGTCCCTGTCCATGGCCCTTGGGCAGGGAGGTGAACGTGGAGTGTCCCTGTCCATGGCTCTCGGGCTGGGAGACTGAGTTGGCTATTGGTGCTGTTACATCCACAAGCCCCAGCCAACTTCTGAGCTGAGTTGTGCTGAGAAATGCCCATTTGCAGGGAACATGGGAGTGGGGCTGGGTGCTTTCAGCGGGAAGGTTGTGGGCTCAGCAGATCCACTCGGAGGTCTGTGTGGGGCCCCCTCTGAGCCCCCCATCCCCTTACAGATCCTTCGTGTGGATGGCCAGCTACAACCAGGCTACGCAGGAGATTGCGCGGCCCTCTGAGGTGCTGGCTGGCCTGTGCTCCTACCTCGCCTTCATCCAGTCACTGAGGCAGTTCACGTGCGTGGACTCCAGCCGCATCATCCACAATGTCCTGCTTCAGCAGACACAACCCCTGGACTCCAGCGGGGAGCAGACCCTCACCACCATCTACACCAACTGGTGGGTGCCTGGGCTGGGGGCAGCCTGGCCTGGGCCACCGGACAGGAGAGAGCCCTGGGTATCCCTGAGCCATGGGGCAGGAGAGCCTGGGAGGTGCCTGGAGGGATGGGGGAAGTGGGAAAAGCTGACCTATGAGGAAAGGTTGAGAGTCTTGGGCATGTCGAGTGTAGAGCAGAGAAGGCCAAGGTAGGACTTGACACCAGTCTTTAGCTACGGTCAGGGCTGTTCTGAAGAAGGCCGAGGCCCAGTTGTTCTCCATGTGCATTGATGGGACACGAAGGAATCCGCTGTTTGCAGCCAGGGAGATCTCGGTTAGATAGTGGGAAAAGCTTCCTGGGGTCGCTGGGCTCTGGAGCAGGCTCCATGGGGGTTGTGAAATCCCCATCACTGGAGGTTTGTGGGAACTGGTTGGACAAATCCCTGTCAGGGATGGTCCAGGTGTCCTGCCTCTGTGCCTGGCCTCTTGTGGTCCCTTCCAGCCCCATATTTCTGTGGTTCTGTGCACCTAGGGGGATTTCATGGCGCTGGAAAGCCGGCACTCAGAGAGCGATGGGTGGCCCTGCCCAGCATGGGGACAGCAATGGGAGAAAAAGTCAGGCCCCTTGATCTTGTACTTTCTGGGCAAATAGGGCTGGGGAGAAGAAGGAACAAAAACCTACTTCTAGAGCCAACAAGGGGGCAGGCTGCCCACGTGAGAGCTTGCCTTAGCCAGCGTCCCTCAATCCTGACCCACAGCCCTCTGCTATCCCAGTCCTGGGCTCCCCACACAGCTCTGCCAGTTTCCCTCAAGCCTGACCCACAGCCCTCTGCTGTCTCAGCCCTGGGCTCCTATCCCCCCAGTTCTGTCAGTGCCCCTCAATCCCAACCTGCAGCCCCTGCTAGCCCAGCTCTGGGCTCCCCACAGCTCTGCCCGGGCCCCTGAATCTTGGCCCGCAGCCCTCTGCTATCCTAGCTCTAGGCTCTCCCCAGCTCTGCCAGTTCCCCTCAATCCCGACCCACAGCCCTCTGCTGTCCCAGCCCTGTGCTCCCTCACAGCTCTGCCAGTGCCCCGCAGTCCTGACCCACAGCCCCTGCTAGCCCAGCCCTGAGCTCTCCGCAGCTCTGTCAGTGTTCCTCACTCCCGACCCGCAGCCCCTGCTAGCCCAGCTCTGGGCTCTGCCCAGCTCTGCCAGTGCCCCTCAGTGCTGAGCTGCAGCCCTCTGCTATCCCCGCTCTGAGCTCCCCCGAGCTCTTCCAGTGCCCTTCAGTCCTGACCCATAGCCCTCTGCTATCCCAGCCCTGGGCTCTGCCTGGCTCTGTCAGTGCCCCTCATTCCCGACCCGCAGCCCCTGCTAGCCCAGCTCTGAGCTCCCCACACAGCTCTGCTAGTGCCCCTCAATCCCATCCCATGCTCACACACCGGTACAAGGGAGTTTGGGCTCTGGCAGGGCAGACTCTGAGCAGGCTGGGAGAACAGTGCTGGGCCTGGCTGTCCAGTGTAAGTGGAGGCTTTTTGGCTCCATGCAGGTACCTGGAGGCGCTGCTGCGCCAGGCCAGCACTGGGACCATTGTGCTGTCCAGGGCTGGCTCCAGACACCAACCCATCAAGCACGTGCTTTGGGCAGCACTGGAGACCAGGCGGCCCTCGGGGTTTGGTTTGGGGTTTTTTTGGTTCGGCCGCGCAGCGCTGAGGGGACGGGGACTTGGGCGACGCTCGGGGGGCGGGGCGAGGCGGCGCTATTTGTTTTCACTTGTGAGGGTCAGAAATATTAGATGCGGATCTGGTTGGGGTGAGGGGCACTGGCAGAGCTGGGGGCTCGGGAGGGGGGCTGAGGGTTGGGGTGAGGGGTACTGGCAGAGCTGGGGGCTCAGGAGGGGGGCTCAGGGTTGGGGTGAGGGGTGCTAGTTCCCAGGCATAGTCCCAGGGGTACATTGTACCCCATTTGTTTTGCAGCCCTCTCTCCTGTGTGTCCTCACGATTCACCCCCGACCCCGTCTCTCCCCCAGCTGCTGACCATGTGCTGAAAAGAATGACCATCATCGGGGGGATCCTGAGCTTCCGCTCCATGGCACAGAGTGGGCTGCTGAGGTGGGTGCTGGCCTATTGGTGGGAGTGGGGGGAGTGGAGCTGAGCAAGTCCTAGGCCAGCATGTCTGTGGGGGGGTCATTCAAGGCCAGGGTGGAGGAGCTGGCTGCCCCCACTGTGCACCAGCCTGGGAGGCAGCATTGGAGCTGTGTGGGGCAGACCTTTCACACTCTTCCTGGAGCATTATGGGGCTGTGATGGAGGGAAGTCACTGACCCCCCCTGCCATGTATTCTGGGGACGTGGCTGGGCAGGGGTGGTGAGTGTCCCACCACCCCTGCCCAGCCGCTCTGCCCAGGTGGCCTCTGGAAAGCAGGGACAGTAACTGTCCCCAGCCCCTCTCTGGGGTCAGTGGGGAGGGTTTTAGATGGGAGCCTGTTAGATGGGACCCATCCTTAGTATCGATATTTGAGAGGTCGGCCTGAGGATAGTGGCACAGCAGAGCAGGCCTGTGTTAATGACACAAAGTGTGAACGGAGAGCAGGGTGTGTGTTAATGACGCATGGTGAGAATGCAGAGCAGAGCAGTGTGTGTGTTAATGATGCAGGGTGTGAATGCAGAGCAGAGCAGGATGGGTGTCTTGATGCAGAGTGTGAATGCAAAGCTGGGCTGTGCATGTGTGTGACGAACTGGGACTGTTCTTAATGTGGTCTGTGAATGCTGAGTGGGGAGTGTTGGCCTGAGAGGACGATCTGCACTGGAGGATGGGAGACCGGCCTTGAGGAAAGATACCTGAGCATGTAACATGAGAACCCAGGAAGGGGTTAGAGGCCAGGTGACACCTCTGCCCGGGAAGCTGAACAAAGGCTGGGAGAGGAGACGCTGGGGGGAGAGAGGAAGTTTTCAGGAATTGGCTAAGGAATGGAGGGAAGCGCAGACGGGGCTCTGATTCCCCAATGGGGCTGTGGTGCCCCTGGGACCCCAAGATGGACCTAACTGGGGAGGATCCTGTTGTCCGTGCATGCAAGACCTGTCTTGGTCTGTGTTCCTGTCATCTAAATAAACCTGTTTTACTGGCTGGCTGAGAGTCATGGTGAGTTGCAGGAAGCCGGGGGTGTAGGGCCTTGTGTTCCCCCACGCTTTGTGACAATGTGTTAATGACACAAGGTGTGAATGCAGAGCTGGGCAGGGAGTCTGTTAATGTATGGTGTGAATGCAGAGCGAGGTGTGTGTTAAATCGCACAGGGTGTGAATGCAGAGAAGAGCAAGGTCTTTGTGTTGACACATGGTGCCAATGCAGAGCAGTGCGTATGTCAATGATGCAGGGTGTGAATGCTGTGCAGGGTGTATGTTAATAACGCAGGGTGTGAATGCTGGGCAGGGTGTATGTTAATGATGCAGGGTGTGAATGGTGGGCAGGGTGTATGTTAATGATGCAGGGTGTGAATGGTGGGCAGGGTGTGTGTTAATAATGCAGGGTGTGAATGCCGGGAAGGGTGTATGTTAATGATGCTGGGTGAGAATGCAGAGGTGCTGTGGGGTATTTACTATACAGCAGCCCATAGACAGTCAAGTAGTGGGGTGTGGTGGCCAGGCATTGGACTGGCTCAGTATGAACGTGCCCACGCTGCCAGAGAGGCACATGCCAGCACTTGCCCATTTTTCAGAGCCATGGACAGGGGGCTGGGAACCCCACTCCAGCTCCATTTAGCAAGATGAGTTTCACAGCTCCGAGAGGAAGGCATTGGATCTAGCCATGTGGCCCACTGGCCTGCGCCGCACCCCGTGCGGGGGTGACTGTCACCCTGGTTAGATTCAGGCAAATCACAGAAGGGCGCTGGCCACGGGACCTTGTGATGGCAGCACACACCTGCCATCTGCAGGCTGAGCTAGTCTGTCATGCTGAGGCCTGTCAGATGTGGAGGTGCTCAGCAGGGCTGGGAATGAGTCACTCCAGGCCTGGATGCCACTTGCACCTGGCAGATGGACCATGGGGCTGGGCTAATGCGGCTGGAGCCGGTGATGATCAGTGAGAGATGGAAGGGAGCCAAGAACCATACAGCTTAGGAAAGAGCTGCCTGGGGCTGCTGATTGGGTCCTGTCCTCCACTGACCTCCAGTGTCCTTGTGCAGGCAGGGCCGGGCTGGCCCAGTGCTTTGAGAGCTGGGCTTGTGGCACTGTCATGGGGGATGAGCATGCAGGAGCAGTGGGGAAATGCAGCTGGGATTGCAGCTCTGTCCCCAACCATCCCTTCTCCCCTCAGGCACAGCCAGGCCCAGGGGGTTGGGCTGCACCCTCAGAGCATGGAGAACCTGTGAGGAAGGAACTGGCTGCTGCAGTAGAACTAGCGCGGTGTCAGCAGCCACCTGGCTAGAAAGAGCAGGGATGCCCAGTCAGTGCCTCTAGCAGCCAGAGGGTCCAGCCCGAACTGAGGGACCTGGAGAGGGAGAGGCCATGAATCTGCCAGCACACTGCATGCAAATGCCCGCTCGGCTGGGGTCCAAGCAGTGGTGGGGAGTGGGCAGGGAGCATTGCTGGGAGCAAGACCCAGGTGTGTGGGGCTGGGAGACACAACCATGTGTCCTGATCCACATTGGAGGGGATGATTGCCACCGCCGCGGATCCCCAGGAGTTCGGCCAACACAGGCAGGAGGGATGGATGTATCTAGGTGCTGTCCTGTTTTACTGCTTGTGCTTCCCTGGGCCTTTGATGGGTACCAGCCAGGGGACAGGCCTGAGAAACACCTAGGGAGGGTTGGGTCTCTGGACAGCGTGGGGTTAACTGCAGGGAAGAGCCCAGGCAGAGCCAGGAGAATATCATTACCTGGGTTAATTGGGTCAGGGCGGTCATACCCTGCGTGAGCCCCAGGGGGCAGTAGCAGACAGCACATTAGACGTCTGGCTAGGTGCTGCCTTGTGCTATGGCAGTTTAAAGACAGGGCTGTCTGGGGCTGTGTTTGCTGGGGCAGAGCTGGGGGGGGAGCCCCTCTCTGTACAGCTGGGATGGGCACCATGTTATGGGCAGGAGCTTGTTCAGAGACGGTGGGATGGGCCCGGCAAGCTGCCATGCTGGCCCCTTTGGGCTCACCTGGGGTTTTTGGGCAGGTCGGAACTGCGCGGTGGTGCTGTGGGGCCAGATCTTCAGACAAAGTCAAGCTGGAAATGGGAGGGAACTGGGTTATCCTTCTCCCATGATCTTCGGGGAGACGCTGGGTTAGGATGTCAGACTGGGCCAGGGATGTTCTGATTCTCCATTTTGGACCCAGGCATGTGTAACTAGGTTGGTATTTAGTTTGAGTTTGGCCCTGGGGTGGGTGTTGATTTCAGCAACATCACCAATATTCCCTTATGCGCCCAGGGGTCCTCTCCCGTTGTGTTGCTGCTGTGTTCAACCCCAGAGGTGGCTGCATTAGAGTAGTGGACAAAGTGATCCTGTATTTGCACACCCGGTGAAGCCAGTGGGTGGAGAAGGGCCAGCGGGATGTAAGCAGGCTGATTTTTCATTGCCAGAGTTAATGGCTTTATTGTCAGCAATGCAGCACAGAGAAGGAGTGAGTGGAACTCATTTTGCACTGGTAGTGAGGGAGCGAATGCCTCCAGACCCACAAAGCACCACTCTGGTACCAGCTCCTGGCTGGTCTCTCAGATCCATGATGCAGACGGAGAAAGAGCCCATGTGGCTGCCTCTGACAGAGATGGAGGTGGGGGAGGAACCTCCAAGGGCTGGACCTAGGGCCAGATCATGCTAGGCTCTCCCCTTCTTACTGGGAAGGGGCTCTGCGGGTCACACTGGGTCGTGGGCAAATCTGGGGCAGCCTAGTGCCCAGTTGCATTGCTGCATGGAGGGATGGAATGCAGCTCACCTGGCCAGTGTCAGCAAAGCGCCACTTCCCTAGTGTAGCCGGGCCCTGTGTCTGGGACAGGTGCTGGTTGGTGAGCTGCACTGACTGGGCTGAGCCTTCCCTCTCTCGATGCCATTCACATCCCTCTCCAGTGTCGCTGGTGTGTCCTACCCGGTGACAGCCTGTCAGCTCAGCAACTGCCATGAGAGTGACAGTAGGTTTCCGGATGCCTTAGAGCTGAGCCGGTTACCAGAGGGAGGCTTGCACAGAAGAGCGATGCAGCTGGCACTGGCATTGCCTTGGCTGTCACCTCTGGGGGGCATTTCCTCTCTGCCCCCTCTCTTTGGATCCAGGCCCAGTCTCCTTGCTAGGCAGGTGGGGTCCCACTTCCACTTATTGCCCTGCCATTCACACTGCTGCCCCCAGACAGCCTGGATTCAGAGGCTCGAAGACCTAGTGGACTGGAGACAACTGACAGCTCCCGCTACGGCACACTCCCGTACGTCACGGGCTTGGAGAGGACTTGGAGAGG
>NW_022059889.1:0-47380 GCF_007399415.2 Gopherus evgoodei | reverse complement strand
CCTCAGGTGCCAGATTTGTGGGGCACTAACTGTTCTGGGCCCACCCCGGGCCGTGCCAGCGTCACCGCAGCGCCTATGTCCAGTACCTGCACTTCCTCCCTGGGACCAACACGCCTGCTCCTGTGGGGTGCCCTGCGCACCCTGCACATTGATCGTGCTGGAGCTGGGACTTGGCCCCCACGTGGGGCTGGAGCTTCCTCCCAAAGCACCAGACAGGCTGTCCCGTGGGGAGCTGGAGTACCCCGAGTTAACCCGTCTAGGGTTCTGCTTGGCTGCTGCTTCCATAACCCTGGCGTGCTTTGCCTACAGAAATGACATCACAGATCTCTGAGGTCCCTTGGCCTCATCCACTGTCACCCCTGATTTGGGCTTACCAGAGTCCTGCTTCTCGGCACCCCTGGGTGGCCTCTCTTTGGGTCCTCGACCTGGCCAGTCCCACCAGGTCTCTCCATGCCTGGCCCTCTGCCCACAAACTGCTCTGCCTGTGCCGTGCAGATCCTTTGGCTTCCTGTCCACAAGCCATGTTTTCTGCTCAGCTCCCCCCACCTCCAATCTGTCAGCGACCCATGTCACAAGGACACCCCCTGCAAGATGGGGAGCCCAGGAGGCATGGATGCCCTGCTGCTGCCTCTCCTGCTCTCAGACCCGCCTAGAACCTGCTTCGTCCTTCTCCAGCCGTGCCAGCTGCTGCCCACTCCCGCACCTCCCAGCACAGGCTGGCGATGCCCCGAGGGGCAGGTCACACCCCGCTCTCCTGCTGGTCCCTGCTGCTGCCAGTCACTCACAGCAAAATCCTTCTGGTGTGTTCAGCGACCCCCCCCCCCGCCCCCATCCTCATGGTGCCTTCCCCAGCCCGCCTCTGCTCTCCCTGTGTGACGATGCTGTTCTGGCGGGACCCAACTGAGAGTGCCAATTCAGGACCAATTGCTCAAACAGGGCAGTCACAGCCCTAGGCTGGGGTTTTTCCACCTCTAAGGCAAACCAAACCAGCCAGACAAAAAGGACTTCGGTTTCACCCCACTGGCTAACCACAAGTCACACAAGCAATTTCCTTAGACACTCCAGTCTCCCAGTCACCACCAGTGCCACCCGTGCTGGGGATAAATGGTTATGAAAACCAACACCCCAGTAAAGGAAAAAGGTTCTCTCGATCCCAAAGGACCAAGCCCCAGACCCAGGTCAATATACACATTAGATCTCACCCACAAATCACGCTGTTGCCAATCCTTTAGAATCTAAAGGTTTATTCATAAAGGGAAAAGGTAGAGCTGAGAGCTAGAATTGGTTAAATGGAATCAATTCCATACAGGGATGGCAAAGTTCTTAGTCCAGGCTTGTAGCAGTGATGGAGTAAACTACAGGTTCAAATCAAGCGTCTGGAGAACATCCCCCGCTGGGATGGGTCCTCAGTCCCTTTGTAAAGCTTCAGTTTGTAGCAAAGTCTCTCCAGAGGTAGGAAGCAGGATTGAAGACAAAATGGAGATGAGGCATCAGCCTTATATAGGCTCTTCCAGGTGTAAGAACACTTCTTTGTTCTTACTGTGGAAAATTACAGCAAAATGGAGTCTGGAGTCACATGGACAAGTCCCTGCACACTTTGCTGAGTCACAAGGCGTATCTGCCTCCTCTCAATGGGTCAATTGTGTAGCTGATGTCCTTAATGGGCCATCAAGCAGCTAGCAGAGCTAACACCAACTTGTCTGGGGTGTTTCGCAGAACTGCAGCACCAATTTGAAATACAGACAGTATAGAGCCAGCACTTATAACTTCAACTACAAAATGATGCAGACATACAGACAGCATAATCATAACCAGCAACCCATAACCTGGTCTTAGAGACCTTATATGACCCCCTTTACATAGGATTTGGTGCCACTACAGGACCTTGGTTGCAAACCATGTTTTATATGGTCCCAGTTTATATCAATAACGTCACACCCTGCCACAGACCCACAGGGCCGGTGCTCTTCAGCAGCCCCAGGGAGGCCCCCTTGAGGAGCCAGACCCCCCCCCAGGGCTTGCTCTGTCGCTGGGGAAGCCCCTCGGCTTCACCGTCTGCTTGGACCGAGCCTTCAGCACCCCTGGCTCAGGCCGTGAGCCCCCTTCAGCGAGTCCACCTGAGAGAGACTTGGGGGCGCAATGCACCCCCCCTCCAGCACCTGCCGGGACCCAGCCGGCGCGGTTACAGCAGGGGGTTAGGAGGGTCTGGAACACAGCCAGGCAGGCCTTGGGGAGCACCCAGAGCAGGACCTCACAGCCTGGTCCACACAGCAAAGTATCCAGCCCTTCTCCACCCCCAGGTGACAAAGCAGCATGGAGGAAACTGAGGCACACACAGTATTCATACAAACTTCCCAGAAAATCCCCACTCCCCTGCCCGGCTTGTCTCACCCATCTGTCCCCTGCAGGGCGCTGGCAATAACTGGCTTCGTGTCATCCCGCGCACCCGCTTCGGGGCCTTTGCACGGGGGGCCAGGGTGGTGCTGTTCACCCGGCACAGCGGGGCGCACCTGCGCATCATTGACGGCGGCTCGGGCTACCTGTGCGAGATGGAGCCCGTGGCGCATTTCGGCCTAGGTGAGTCGCCGGCAGCCTGGCCCCTGGTCTGAGAGGTGCCCGGCCCTGGCCACGGCCCCCAGGAAGCCCTGGGCATCTGTCTGCGGCTTCTGGCTGGAGTGTGACATGGGGTCAGGGCAGCACTACAGCCCTTGCTTATCCAGCCCTGGGCTCCACACAGCCCTGCTGGTGCTCCTCAATCGCAACTCGCAGCCATCTGCTAACCCCACCCTGGTTTCCTCCCTCCCCACTTTGCTGTGGAGGGGTCTGTTCCTTTAACGCTCTCTGGCCCGGAGAGTTGGTGGCTAACAGATTGGCGGGCTGGGGGGGTCTCATTGTTGAGGTTCAAAGCATTGGTTGCAGCTAGGTGCCTGCTGCCTGGGCCGGGAGGGGGAGCTGAGCAGCCCCTGCTGCCCTCCCCAGCTGCTGCTGTGCAGAGAGGTGGGCGCTTCCATGCCTCATTGCCCCATGAGCCCGCTACCTCCCCCCGTCCCCTGTTCCCAGCCCAGCCAGGCCTGCGGGGTGAGCAGGGCAGCCAGGTGCCCAGGAACTGGACCGAACGGTGTCTTGGCACTAGGCCCTTGCCCTGCCCACCTCACTGCCCACCAAGCTGCTGAGGACAGTCCCCTGAGCGGGCAGCGGCCTGCTTTGCTGAGATCTGCTCCCTCTAGTCCTGCCCAGGCTGGGCCTGGCCCCCCGGCTGCCCGCTCTGATGGCTCCTCCTCTGCAGGCCGGGACGAAGCCAGCAGCCTGGAGGTGACATGGCCGGATGGCAGGGTCGTGACCCGGGCTGTGGCCAGCGGCGAGACCAACTCGGTGCTGGAGATCCCCTACCCCCAGGGTGCTGAGGGGCAGCTCCCACCCACCTCGCTGGAGGTGAGTGCCATGCAGCGCACCTGGCACAGAGTGGGGCAAGGTGGGGCTGGGCCAGGAGCAGCTCCCGCCCACCTCGCTGGAGGTGAGTGCCATGCAGTGCACCTGGCACAGAGTGGGGCGGAGCTGGGGGCAGCTCCTGCCCACCTTGCTGGAGGTGCCATGCAGCGCACCTGGCACAGAGTGGGGCAGGGCCAGGCTGGGGGCAGCTCCCAGAGGCAGGGAGGGAGACATGGCACAGGACGCAGACAGACACCTTCTTGGACGAGACAGGCCAGGGACAGGGTGCCTCTGGCCTCTCCCAGGCAGGCAAAGCCCAGCCACCCCTGCCAGCTGCCCTGTGTGATGCTATCCCTGGTACGTGGACTCGGGAGCGCTGGGGAGTCAGTGCCCCGTGCCCCTGCCTGGCTGCACACAGGGCAGGCCCTGAGCCTGCTCCTCTCTGATCAGTGCCTGGCAGGGGGAGTTGGGGGGCCTGGGGCAGCCCCTCCCCACACTAATCCCAGTCCCCGGGTCTGTGCTTCTCCCCTTGATGCAGTGTGGCCAGGGATTCTCCCAGCATGAGAATGGACGCTGTGTTGGTGAGTTGCTGCTTGTGATGCGCCCGCGGGAGGGGCTGTGCCGGGCAAGAGCCATGGGATTGCTCTGGCTGGGTGGCAGGCGGGCTGTAGCTGGGGGGAGGGGCTGTGTGCCAGGGCATTTCTGGGCCGGCTACTTGGCAGGGGGGCTGCAGCCTGCCGGGGGGCGGGGGGGCTGTTGCGTGGCTTGTCTGTAGGGCAAAATTTGCTGTGGGTTGCAGCCAGGCTGGAGCGGGGGTGGGGGGGAAGTTGCAGCCTGGCTGGAGCAGGGGGGTGGTTGCAGCCTGGCTGGAGTGGGTGGGGGCTGCAGCCTGGGGGCACTGGGGCTCCTGTGGTGGCTGTCGTGTCTGGGCGGGTGGGGAGCTGTAGCACCTGCCCCAGAGCCCAGGCTGCGGCTCGGCTCACGCTGTGCCCTGTCCGGTTTCAGACACGGACGAGTGTGCCAAGTTCCCCTTCGTGTGCCCCCGGGAAAAGCCGCTCTGCAGCAACACGTACGGCGGGTACCGGTGCCACAGCAGCAGGCGCTGCAGCCGGGGCTTCGAGCCCAGCGAGGACGGCACGGCCTGCGTGGGTGAGTGCCGCACGGGGGCTGCCCAGCACGGAGAACCAGGCCAGCCTCCAGCCAGGGTGCTCTGGAAGCCTGGGGAGCCCTGGCCCCTCCGCAGGCCCGGCCTGGTTACTGGCTGTGTGGATCTGCCCATGCTCCTGGAGCTGGTCCCAGCCCGGCACAGAGAGCTCCCAGCCCCAGGGCAGGGCTGGCCCTGACCCACCTCTGCCCCGACTGGCTGCCACTGACCTCCCTCCCCTCCTCTCTGTCTCTCCTTCTCTGTGCAGCGCAAGTGGCCTTTTTCGGTGGATACCCCTCGGCAGGGAGCCGGCTCTGGGCCTGGCGCCCCCCAAGCTCCCTCCTCTCGCTGGGCCTCGGACTCTGCCTTCACTTCTATGCACTTTAACCTTTGCCAATGACCAGCCAGAACCATCCTGGACTGTCTCTGCCTCCCTCTGCCCCTCCGGCCCCACTCCGCCTCTCTGTCTTGTCTCTCTGCCCCTTTTCCCCTACCCTGTCCAATGCGCCTCGAAGCGCTGGCTGGGCCGGGGCCATCTGTGAGAAGGGCATGGAGCCACCCGGGCCACAGCAGAGCCGTGTGCCAATCCCCCCTTGCATGTTTTCTGAGAAGCGCCCGTGACCCGTCAGCGCCCCCCATGGGAGCTTGCCCTTGACAAAGATGGTGGCTCCGGGGTTCCCCGTCACCCGTCAGTGCCCCCCCATGGAGCTTGGCCCTTGACAAAGATGGTGGCTCCAGGGTAGCTGCTTCCTCAGTTGAATTGATTCCGTATCATTTGCCTGCTGGTTTGGCTTACAAAGTTTGCTTCCCCTGCCCCCATCTCAGCAATGGGTGACCCCCCCATCACTGGGGGGGACGCCCCCCGCTGTGTCTCTAGGGTATTGACCCCATTGTCTAGAGCTGGACCCGGCTCAGTCTTCCAGCCCCACCCCAGAGAAGCGACCCAATAAACTCCATGCTGTCGATTTGCACCTGCCTGAGGAGTTGCTGGGGGGTGACACCAGGGGGCCTCGCTGGTTCCAAGGTGGCACCAGCTCCCTGGATGCCCGTGACTGGGGTGACGCTGGGCCAAGGGGGTGCAGGTGGAACGTGAGAGGGTCGGACCCCCTCTCGCCTTGGCAGGACCCCTCGCTGCTCAGCCTATGGGATGGGTACGCAGAGCCCAGGGCTTGGGTGGGTGCCTGGCTCTTTCTCCCCCACAGCCACCGAGGGGGCTGCTCCCCAGCTCTGCGCGTGCGGAGAGGGCGACTGAGGGTCGTGGGGAGGGGAGTGGCGGGTGGGTGTTGGACCCAGCTGTACACGAGCCAGCCACCGCCGTGCTGCCCAGAGTGCCCAAGGCGCCGGTGCCCATGGTGGGCTGGGGGCTATGGGCTGGCTGCGGCCCCATTAGCTCCTGCTGGGCCAGCTGCTGGCAGGGGCTGGGGCAACCAGGGGGGCAATCAGGGGGTCCCTACAGGACATATTTAACACCCCCCACCCAGCTGTCCTGAACCATGGATATGAATGAGCAGCTCCGGTTTGAAGGGCCATTGGTTGGAAGGGGCGGTCACATGCTTGTCTCGGCCAATGGCACAGTTCGGCAGCCTGCGGGTACCTGGGGTGCCAGCCTGAGGCTCAGGGGGCGGGGCTTGCTGGAGCTCCGCCCACTGCCCCCCTGCTCTCCCCAGACATTGAGGAGTGTGCCCGGGGGCTGCATGCCTGCAGCCATGCCTGCACCAACACCCCGGCTGCCAGCCAGCAGCTGGGTGAGTAGCCGGGCCCCAGGCCGGGGCAGGGGCACAGGAGCAGGATAGCAGCAGGCAGCTGGGCCCGGGGAAGGGGCCCCCATTCTCCCAGCTGGAGGGCAGAGCCACCTGGACGCAGCAACACGGGTTAATTTGGCCTTTGAGGCAGGTGCCACCTGGACTAGGTGACCAGGACTGGCACAGGCAGGGCATCCGCTGGCCCCGCCTGGCACTGCTGTCTCTGCCCAGCTCCCTCCACCAGCGCCCTGATCCCCACCCCCAGCCCCCGGACCTGGCCTGCGGGGTGACGCCCTCCCCTTCTTCAGCCGTGGACGAGTGCTGTGTTTGTCACCACGTCTGCCACAGCGAGCAGGGCTCCTTCTGCTGCCAGTGCCGCAGCAGCTTCTCCCTGGGCCCAGGCTGGTGCCGCTGCCTGCGCCCCACATCCACTGCAACCCCACATCCACGGCAGCCCCCAGCCCACGGCAGCCCCCCGCCCACTGCAACCCCACAACCCCACATCCCCGGCAGCCCCCAGCCCACTGCAACCCCCAGCCCAGGGCAGCCTCCAACCCACTGCAACCCCACATCCACGGCAGCCCCCAGCCCACGGCAGCCCCCAGCCCACTGCAACCCCACATCCACGGCAGCCCCCAGCCCAGGGCAGCCCCACGCCCACTGCAACCCCACATCCACGGCAGCCCCCAGCCCAGGGCAGCCCCACGCCCACGGAAGCCCCCAGCCCACTGCAACCCCACATCCACGGCAGCCCCCAGCCCACTGCAACCCCCAGCCCAGGGCAGCCTCCAGCCCACTGCAACCCCACATCCACGGCAGCCCCAGCCCACTGCAACCCAACATCCACGGCAGCCCCCAGCCCACTGCAACCCCCAGCCCAGGGCAGCCCCCAGCCCACTGCAACCACACATCCACAGCAGCCCCCAGCCCAGGGCAGCCGCACGCCCATGGCAGCTCCCCAACCCAGTGCAGCTCCCACCCCCAGGGCCACCCCCAGGCCCACTGCAGCCCCTGGGGGCGCAGAGGGAACACGTGCCCAGCTGCAGGGGCCGTGCAACCCTGGCTCCTTCTCCCTCCAGCCTGGCCTCCCCTTCAGCCGCCCGCTGGACTCAGGGCTCTGGCCCAGCCGAGGCTGCTCACGCCTGGTGCTGGATGAATAAAGCATTTCCCAGCTGACACCAGCCCCGGCCTGGACCGAACCTCCTGCCCGCAGATGGTCGCTCCCTGCCCCACACCAGACTGAAGCTCCCCTTCCCCTGCACTGATTTTCCCTCCATCCCTGTTTTCCCAGGTGATTTCCTTCCCCCTTGTTCTTTGGCCGTCTGGGTGCCGCCCGGCCAGCCCCGACCTGCCTGGCCCAGCTGTCACCCCCCCGTCTAGGCCCCTTTCCCCCTCTCCTGAATGTGCCCCCCCCTTCCCCACGCCCTCCTCTGGCCCCGTCTGTTCCGTCGCCCCCCCGGGCTCCCCAGGCAGCGCAGCGTGTGCTGGGGGTGCAGGCGCCAACGGGATCCAGTAGCAGGGGGCTGTACAGCACCCTGCATGCTCCCAGCTGCAGTGCTGCCTTTTACCAGCAGGTGGGGCCAGGACCCAGAGTCAGGGGAGCTAGCTCTGGGGAGGAGCAGGATGGAGCAGGGCCCGTCTCCAGGCAGGGGGGTTACAGGAGCCAGGGGAGAGACCCTCACGGGGGGCTGGTTTCCCTGTACCTAGCTCTGGGCCAGCCCCCTCGGGCTCCCCAGCCCTGCGATTGTGGTGATAGCTCCAGAGACCAGCCCTGCAACCCAGCTGCCGCCCCCAGGCAGGAGAGGCCCCATCCCAGCCAGCAGGGCCCCGCAGCTGCCAGCTTCCCACGTTCCCTCGACGCAGGACGAAGTGGTGCAGGCAGCTGGGCTGGCAGCACAAGGTTTATTGTGTGTCCATGGGGGAGGCAGGGGCCGTTCTCAGTGCTCTGTGCCCCCAGCCTGCCCTCCCAGAGCCCTCTGAGAGCGATATCTGCTCAGCCCTGCCCGCGGGTCCTGGCCCCATCGCCCACCTACCCACCTGCAGCGCCCCTGCTGCGTAGGGCAGACTTGTATCGCCAGATCCAGGGGCCGTTCACTTGGGCCTCCGGCATCATCCCAGCCAGGGAACCTCACCTGTCGCCCTCTGCCCCATTCCCTGCAGCGCCCCCACCCCATAGGGCCGGGCCTGGCTCTCCTCTCTAGCCCCATCCCTGCCCCGCCTGGAGCTGGCCCAGCTCAGCTCACCCCCTGCAGGGCTGGGCCCTGGGTGTGCACCCAGCTTGCACGGCCCGAGAGCCGCAGGCACCCCCCAGCCCAGGCAGGAGACGGGGGGGGGCACCTTCCAGAAAAACTGCCTTTGGGGGGCGCCCCCCTGATGGGGCTGACGGGTCGCTCCTCCCCCATCGGTAGGGTCAGCACTTTAACCTTTGATAGGGGCACAACCCCCCAGACCACGGCCCCAGCAATGGGGCCATGAGCCCCACACGAGCCTGGGGCTGGGCGTCATGCCGCGGGGACGCAACAGGCTTATGCAGGGACGGGACACAGAAGAAGCAGGCAGGGCGGGGCCAGGCCATGCAGCCCCCAGGGTGCAAACACCCCTCCTGCAGAGGGGAGCAGCCAGAGAGGCGGGGCTGGGACATAGGGCCTGCAGCAGGTGTGGGGCTGGCCGCACCCCTGGGCGCGGGGGCTCCAATCCCTTTGGCTGAGGATGAGTTTGGTGAGGGATGGTGACCCCCTGGGATGTGCCGTCACCCCCAACCCCTCCCTCTCCCCCACACGTCCACCAGTGTCCCCTGGGAGCTCATTCCTGCCAGGGCAGGTGCCCGGACAGGGCAATGGTGCCTGTGACCCAGCCGAGGTGGATGGTGCCCCAGGGCTCCACCAAACCCAGTCTCTGGCCCGAAGCAGCTGGGAATGGGGAGTGGGAGTCACTCGCTGGGAGGGGCTCACGGAGGGGGGAGGACATGGCCGGGGTGGGAGGCACAGCACCCCGTGCAGGACAGTGCCTGGGGCTTTGCCAGCCACCGCAGGGCCGTGCATGCGCGTGTGCCGGGACTACGCTCCCTGCAGCAGGAGCAGCGGCCGATGGCCCCTCGGGTCAGGATCCCCCCGCTGCCCCCTCTGCAGGTCCTTCAGTGCTTGGCTTTAGGGGAAGGTGATGCCCCAGGTGGCACGGGCTGGGACAGAGCCACTGGCTCGGGGCTGGCCGGAAGGCTGGCTAGGGGCCCCATGGGGCCAGGCCCGAGGCGCCTTCGCCCCACTCCAGCAGCAGGTCTACACTGGGGTCTCCCCAGCAGCCTCCGGCCCCGCAGCCCCTCCCTCCCTCCCGGGGGTGCTCAGAAGCGGGTGCTCTGGTACCGCAGCCGGCGGAGCTCGGCGAGGCCTTCGTCCCGGCAGTGCAGGTCCCTGCAGGGACCCCCGGCCAGTCACCGGCCCCCCCCGCCCCCACTGCTGGTGCTGCCGCTGCTGGTGCTGCCGCTGCTGCATCTGTCCTCGTAGATGGAGATCTCAATCTGGGCCCAGGCTAAGGACCAACAGCAGGACAAGGACTGCTGGGCAGGCAGGGATGTGCCAGGATCTGCTCCCAGTTCCCAGGGCCAGCCGGGGCCTCCAGCCCCCTGTGCCCAGTGGGGGGGAGCTGAGTGCCAGGGGCCGGTGGTGGGCTCGGGGCGAGCTGGCCTTGCAGAGAGGGGCCTGTTTGCTGTGGCCGTGTGCACCACTGTAAGGGCGATGCCCTTGCCCATCCCGCCAGGCTCACCCATGCCCATCTTCCCTGCCCTGGGCCCACCCTCCCGTCCGGCCCAGGAGGATACGACCCGCATGCCTCGCTCCACGGGGTCGGTGAGCAGCAGGCCCCGGGGCGCATACACCTGCTCGTTCTGCTCCTGGATGTACTTGGAGATCTTCTTCAGCACCTGCGAGGGCAAAGGGGACAGCCTGTCAGGGCCCACCGTCCCGGGCACCCAGCACCTCCCTGACCTGCCGCCTTCCCTGGAAGGGGATCGGGCCCTTTGGCTGTGCTGCCTGTCACTGGGGCTAACCAGCACACCTGCCCCACAGCAACAGCCTCTGGGGGCAGGTCGTCCCCTTGGGAAAGGAGGAGCTCCTGGGAACAGCGAGCGGGGACAACAGGCCCATGGTCACAGTCAGGGGCACAGCTGAGTTAGAACCCAGGAGTCCTGGCTCCCAGCCCCACCCCCCCAACCACTAGAGCCCACTCCCCTGCCAGAGCACTGGCTCCCAGCCGCCTACTCCAAGGAGGGGCACTTTCTGAGGGAAATGGGGGGCTGGTGACCACCCAGGAAGCAGAGCAAACTGGAGTCTGGACCAGTAGTGATGCCACGAGGGTGATGGGGGGGCGAGAAGCCAGTTAGGGGTTCTGGAAAGGGCAGAGCAGCGGGTGAGTCCCAGGGCTCAAACAGGCCGAGAGCTGGGGGGCCTCCCAGCAACACCCCTCAGCTGGGCCCTTCCCTGCCCGAGAGGATCCCCAGGGCAGAGCTATCCCCTGGTGCCTGCCTAGACTAGTCACCCCGAGCCCCGCTGCTCTGGGGCTGCCGCCTGTGGGGTGCAGAGCCGAGCATGGGGGCAGGGGCAATTGCAATCTGCGCCCCTTATGGGGAGGGCAGGCCGGGCCAGGCCCAGCAGCAACCTGATGCCTGTGTGATGAGGGGGCCCAAGGGGCCCTTGCTGAGTAACCGCCCTTGGGAGACCCCTGCTCTGTGCCCTCCGGGTGGGGTAAGGGCTGGAGACTGTATCACCCCCGTGAGTCTCAGGCCCCAGGATGCCACATGTCAGTGGTGACTGGGGCAGCGGGGAGCGTTTTCCCTGGTGGGGTGCGGTCAGCAGGGCCGGCTTTATGCCGATTCAGCCGATTCCCCGGAATCGGGGCCCGCACCTAAGAGGGCCCCGCGCCTTAAGCGCCTTTTAAACTTTTTTTACTTACCCCGGCTGCGGTCTGCTCCGGGGTCTTCCATGGCCCCGCTCCCCTGACCAAAGCGCCGTTGGGAGCACGGCTGCCCCACAGCCCGGCTCTCCCAGCTGGAGCCCCGGCCGGAGCAGGGCAAGCCCCGCAACCCTGGCTGGAGCCCCGGCCAGAGCGGGGCAAGCCGCCCTGAGGCCCCGGCCGGAGTGCAAGACCTACCCTGCAGCCCTGTGCTCCCAGCTGGCGCTCTGGGCCCTTTAAATAGCCCCCAAAGCCCTGGGATAGCAGGGGCTCTGGGGGCTATTTAAAGGGCCAGGGCTCCAGCTGCCTCCGCCACCTCGTCCTTTAAATAGCCACTGGAGCCCCTCCACCCCCATGTATTCCCCAGGGCTCCCGCAGCTATTTAAAAAGTCTGGGGGGGGGGGGTAGAAGCAGGGGAGCCCCAGGCCCTTTGAATAACCCCCAGAGCCCTGGGATAGTGGGAGCCTTGGGGGCTATTTAAAGGGTGGGGGCTCCAGCTGCCTCTGCTGCATCCCCTGCCCTGCCCGCACCAGCCCTGCCCCCCCCGCCTGCAGCCAGCTCTGCACCCCGTGCCCACAGCCAGCCCCTGCCAAACCCCCTGCCATCTCCAGCCAACCCCTGCCACACACCCCTGTGGCCCTGCTCAAAGCCAGCCAGCCCCACACACAGCCCTGCCCACACCCAGCCCCACACCCCCTGCCTGCCCTGCGCACACCCAGCCCCGCACCCCTGCCCTGTCTCCAGCCAATCCCTCCTGCACCCCCCTGCCTGAAGCCAGCCCGCCCCACACCCCCTGTCTCCAACCAGCCCCACACCCCTGGCCCTGCCTGCAGCCAGACCCTACCTCCAATCAGCCCCTGCCTTGCCTCCAGCCAGCCCCATGTCCACTGCTGCCCTGCAGTTCTCAGGGCAGAAACCCTGCACACCTGCTTCAATGAGGGGGACAGGGAGCAGCTGGGACCCACACATGTGCACACCCCCAGGGACTGGCAGGGACCCACACATGTGAAACAGCGGTCATTTATAACCAATCAACGGCATATATGATGCAATGTACATAATATAGAATTGTATTATTTATATAGTTATGGAAAGTAAATAATACATGGAAGACATGAAAGGCTTTTTTTTTTTAGTCATCCCTGCCAGGGCCCCACCGAAAATGTTCGAATTGGCCCCGCACTTCCTAAAGCCGGCCCTGGCGGTCAGCACCCCGGGACAGATTCCTGGGGACGCAGGCACGGCGCTGCCCCAGCACCTGGGTCCTGCCAACGGGCACAGCTGCACGGCCCCCCAGGAGGCCGTCAAGGGCTGCACACCAGGAGGATGTGTAGGGTGGGGGGAGTGGGGGGGCAGTGAGCGGGGGGCTGCGGGAGCTTGGCCAGCCCTGGGGCTGCAGTGCAGAGAGAGGGCTCCCTGCACACGCTAGATTCACCATTGCCATTCACGGCAACGTGGTGCTGGCATCAGTGAGCAGCTTGGAAACCTGCTGCTGCCCCCACAACCGGCCTCGATCTTTCCGACTCTCCACAGTTGAGTGGAAATGGAAAATCACCAACACGCTGCGTGAAACACAGTGCGTCCTTCTGGGCGCTGCCCGTCACTGGGGAACCAGCCTCCTTCGTCATACACCGCTGGGAGAGACGGGAGCTTAGGGCAGCTCCGCCGGCTGGACAAAGGGCTGAGGTTATGCCTGCTTTGTGCAAACCCAGCGATCCGCTCACACTCACTCCCCTGCACACCCACAGATCCACTCACACTCACTCCCCTGCACACCCACAGATCCACTCACACTCACTCCCCCGCACACCCACAGATCCACTCACACTCACTTACCCAGCACACGCATCGATCCGCTCACACTCACTCCCCGCACACCGACAGATCCACTCACACTCACTCCCCCGCACACCCACAGATCCACTCACACTCACTTACCCAGCACACGCATCGATCCGCTCACACTCACTCCCCGCACACCCACAGATACACTCACACTCACTACCCTGCACACGCATCGATCCGCTCACACTCACTCCCCGCACACCGACAGATCCACTCACACTCACTACCCTGCATACGCATCGATCCGCTCACTCACTCCCCTGCACACCCACAGATACACTCACACTCACTTCCCTGCACACGCATCGATCCGCTCACACTCACTCCCCTGCACACCCACAGATACACTCACACTCACTACCCTGCACACGCATCGATCCGCTCACTCACTCCCCTGCACACCCACAGATCCACTCACACTCACTCCCCCGCACACCCACAGATCCACTCACACTCACTCCCCCGCACACCCACAGATACACTCACACTCACTTACCCAGCACACGCATCGATCCGCTCACACTCACTCCCCTGCACACCCACAGATACACTCACACTCACTTCCCTGCACACCCATCGATCCGCTCACACTCACTGCCCTGCACACCCACAGATACACTCACACACTCACTACCCTGCACACGCATCGATCCGCTCACACTCACCCCCTGCACACCCACAGATACACTCACACTCACTTCCCTGCACACGCATCCATCCGCTCACACTCCCCTGCACACCCACAAACCCACTCACACTCACTCCCCCACACACCCACAGATACACTCACACACTCACTACCCTGCACACGCATCGATCCGCTCACACTCACCCCCTGCACACCCACAGATACACTCACACTCACTTCCCTGCACACGCATCCATCCGCTCACACTCCCCTGCACACCCACAGACCCACTCACACTCACTCCCCCACACACCCACAGATACACTCACACTCACTTCCCTGCACACGCATCGATCCGCTCACACTCACTCCCCTGCACACCCACAGATACACTCACACTCACTTCCCTGCACACCCATCGATCCGCTCACACTCACTGCCCTGCACACCCACAGATACACTCACACTCACTTCCCTGCACACGCATCGATCCGCTCACACTCCCCTGCACACCCACAGATCCACTCACACTCACTCCCCTGCACACCCACAGATACACTCACACTCACTTCCCTGCACACGCATCGATCCGCTCACACTCACTCCCCACACACCGACAGATCCACTCACACTCACATCCCTGCACACCCATTGATCCACTCACACTCACTCCCCTGCACACCCACAGATCCACTCACACTCACTCCCCCGCACACCCACAGATACACTCACACTCACTTCCCTGCACATGCATCGATCTGCTCACACTCACTCCCCTGCACACCCACAGATACACTCACACGCACTTCCCTGCACATGCATCGATCCGCTCACACTCCCCTGCACACCCACAGATACACTCTCACTTCCCTGCACACACATCGATCTGCTCACACTCCCCTGCACACCCACAGATCCACTCACACTCACTTCCCTGCACACGCATCGATCCGCTCACACTCCCCTGCACACCCACAGATCCACTCACACTCACTCCCCTGCACACCCACAGATCCACTCACACTCACTTCCCTGCACATGCATCGATCCGCTCACACTCACTCCCCCTAACACCCACAGATCTGCTCACATTCACTCCCCCCGCACGCCCACAGATCCACTCACACTCACTCCCCACACACACATCGATCCACTCACACTCACTCCCCCGCACTCCCATCGATCCGCTCACACTCACCCCCGGCACACCCACAGATCCACTCACACTCACTCCCCTGCACTCCCATCGATCTGCTCACATTCACTCCCCCGCACACCCATAGATCCATTCACACTCACCCCCGGCACACCCATTGATCCGCTCACACTCACTCCCCTGCACACCCATCAATCTGCTCACACTCACTCCCCCGCACACCCATCGATCCGCTCACACACACTCCCCTGTACACCCACAGATCCACTCACACTCGCAACCCTGCACACCCATCCATCTGCTCACTCACTCCCACGCACACCCACATATCTGCTCACACTCGCACCTCTGCACACCCACAGATCCGCTCACATTCACTCCCGTGCACACCCATAGACCTCCTCACACTCACTCCCCCACACCCATCGATCCGCTCACACTCACTTCTCTGCACACCCAGATTCGCTCACATTCACTCCCCTGCACACCCATCATTCTGCTCACACTCACTCCCCCCACACCCACAGATCTGCTCACACTCATTTCTCTGCACACCCACAGATTCGCTCACATTCACTCCCCTGCACACCCATCATTCTGCTCACATTCACTCCCCCACACACCCATAGATCCACTCACACTCACCCCCGGCACACCCATCGATCCGCTCACACTCACTCCCCTGCACATCCATCAATCTGCTCACACTCACTCCCCCACAAACCCATAGATCCGCTCACACACACTCCCCTGTACACCCACAGATCCACTCACACTCACAACCCTGCACACCCACAGATCCGCTCACACTCACTCCCCTGCACACCCATAGATCTGCTCACACACAATCCCCTGCACACCCATAGATCCGCTCACAGTCACTACCCTGCACATCCACACATCCGCTCACATTCACTTCCCTGCACACCCATCAATCCGCTCACATTCACTCCCCCGCACACCCACAGATCCAATCACATTCACTCCCCGCACACCCACAGATCTACTCACACTCACTTCCCTGCACACCCACAGATCCACTCATATTCGCTTCCCTGCACACTCACAGATCCTCTCACATTCACTCCCCCGCACACCCACAGATCCACTCATACTCACCCCCGGCACACCCATCGATCCGCTCACTCTCACTCCCCTGCACACCCATACATCTGCTCACACTCACTCCCCTGTACACCCACAGATCCAGTCACACTCCCAACCCTGCACACCCATCAATCTGCTCACACTCATTCCCTCACACATCTACAGATCTGCTCACACTTGCATCTCTGCACACCCGTCGATCCGCTCACATTCACTCCCCTGCATACCCACAGATCCGCTCATACTCTCTCCCCTGCACACCCATAGATTCGCTCACATTCACTACCCTGCACATCCACACATCCGCTCACATTCACTTCCCTGCACACCCATCGATCCGCTCACACTCACTCCCCTTCACACCCACAGATCCACTCACACTCACAGAGCCGCTCACAGTCACTTCTCTGCACACCCGTCAATCCGCTCACACTCACTTCCCCACAGATCTACTCACATTCACTCCCCCGTACACCCACAGATCCAATCACATTCACTCCCCGCACACCCACAGATCTACTCACACTCACTTCCCTGCACACCCACAGATCCACTCATATTCGCTTCCCTGCACACTCACAGATCCTCTCACATTTACTCCCCCGCACACCCATAGATCCGCTCACATTCACTCCCCTACACACCCACGGATCTGCTCACACTCACCCCCCACACACCCACAGATCTGCTCACACTCACTTCCCTGCACACCCATCAATCCCGCTCACACTCACTTCCCTGCACACCCACAGATCTGCTCACATTCACTTCCCCACACACTCACAGATCCACTCACACTCACTTCCCTGCACACCAACACATCCGTTCACACACACTGTCCCTCTGGCCTATGAAAGGCACCTACTCCCACTCCCTGGGCTGGGCTGTCTTTCTGATGCTGGGGGAAGAGAGTATTTGAGAGACGGGGCTGGTGTCCAAAGGTCCTTTTCTTTTCTCCTTGAGGAGCGAGGCCCTGAGCTGGCGCGTTCGGCTCAGGGCTCGGCTCTGCACTGTTTCCTGTGCTTAGTGTCAGGCTCAGACCCGGCAGTGAGCTGAGCTGCAATCAGCCACTGACCCTGGGTTGTGCTGGGCTGGAGATGGGGGCAAAGGGAAGGGAGCTGCAGTGGGCAGGGCGGGCGAGGGAGGAGAGGGCACAAGAGTCCTGGGACGGGCAGAGGGAGCTGCAGAAAGGGAAGGAATCGTTACTATTTGTCTCCCACCTGCCGTAGCTGGCAGCAGCAGGGTCTCTCCACGGAGCATTGCTTGCTCAGGAGACGGGGTATTAGTCATATGAACACGTCACTGTCACACGTCACAGGTGTTGCTACTGGGAGTGAGTTCCACAAGTCACTGATTCCTGATGTTAAAAATGGCTCCTCCCAGTTTCAGGCGTGTTGCTTTTCATTTTGATTGACTGTCACCTTGCGCTTGTACTGAGAGGGGAAGAGGAGCCCCCGGTTCACCTTCTCTGTCCCATTCATTAGTTTGTGCAACTCTGACAGATCCTTTCTTACCACGGCACTCACTACTAATCTGTGCTTAGCTGGCAGCTTTCCCCTGACTTCCCAGGTAACCCGATGGAGTCACACAGGCCCCCAGACCTCGGCATCACCCCCACATTGGGGCTGCACACAACAGAATTCATTCCGCACATGGATGGAAACAGAGGGAACATTGTGCAGCCGTCCCAAGTTTTATGCAGGGCCCCACTCCTGGCCCTGTATGCAGGGTCCTGGCTCCCAGCCCCTCATCTGGGGTCCCGGCTGGCTGCCAGCCCCTCGCCTGAGGTCCCGGCTCCCAGCCCCTCATCTGGGGTCCCGGCTCCCAGCCCCTCGCCTGAGGTCCCGGCTGCCAGCCCCTCATCTGGGGTCCCGGCTGCCAGCCCCTCACCTGAGGTCCCGGCTCCCAGCCCCTCATCTGGGGTCCTGGCTCCCAGCCCCTCATCTGGGGTCCCGGCTGCCAGCCCCTCGCCTGAGGTCCCGGCTGCCAGCCCCTCGCCTGAGGTCCCGGCTCCCAGCCCCTCGCCTGAGGTCCCGGCTGCCAGCCCCTCGCCTGAGGTCCCGGCTCCCAGCCCCTCGCCTGAGGTCCCGGCTCCCAGCCCCTCATCTGGGGTCCCGGCTGCAAGCCCCTCGCCTGGGGTCCCGGCTGCCAGCCCCTCATCTGGGGTCCCGGCTCCCAGCCCCTCGCCTGAGGTCCCGGCTCCCAGCCCCTCGCCTGGGGTCCCGGCTGCCAGCCCCTCATCTGGGGTCCCGGCTCCCAGCCCCTCGCCTGAGGTCCCGGCTCCCAGCCCCTCATCTGGGGTCCCGGCTCCCAGCCCCTCGTCCGAGGTCCTGGCTGCGAGCCCCTCATCTAGGGTCCCAGCTGCCAGCCCCTCGCCCGGGGTCCCAGCTCCCACCCCCCCCCGTGCCCAGGGTCCCGGCTCCCAGGCCCCCTGTGCCCAGGGTCCCGGCTCCCAGAGAGCCAGAGCCAGGAGGGGGGTTGGGAGAAGTGACACCTTCTTCCCGGGAGACTGGACAAAGGAGAGGAGGAGCAGGGGGAGGAGAGAGCAGGAGCACTTGTCCCTGCATTTCGGCCGGGCCGACTCCGTGGCAGAGGGAGGCCCTGGCTGAGCACCAGCTGCCGGCCTGGCCCTACCTTCTCGTAGTGGGTCTCCATGCAGAGGAAGATGAAGTAGGCCGTGGCACACGCCAGGCACCCCTCCAGGTAGGAGCTGCCCCCGATCTTCTCAGCCTCGGCGTAGAAGCCATTGAGGGTCTTCACTGTCTCCTCAAAGAGCTGCCGCTCGAGCTGGGGCAGAAAACCCGAGTGAGGGCAGTGGGGGTCATACAGGGCCCCGCCGGCCGGCACTGGGAACCCTGCCTGGGCCGCACTCAGCCCAAACCCTGCAGCAGGGGCCGGGGCATTGTGAGCATCCCAATGAGCTGAGCCTGAAGGGCCCCCGAACACAGACAGACCAGCTCAGCTGGGAGGAATGAGGGATGCCCCGGCACTCTGCAGAACCCACGGAACAGCCAGCACAGTGCCCCATAGAGAGCCCCCCATACACATGCACACAGACAGACACCTGGGTAGGCACCCTCCCCACCCCGCGAGTTTGCTCACACACAACAGACGTATGGGCACATACAGGACCTGGACCAGTGTGAGCCTCCCAGCCAGGCCCAGCTGCCACCAGCCCAGACCCCATGGCTGTGGGTGCAGCTCTTGGTGGGGGAAGGTGCCAGAGTGGGAATTTTCTGAACTATTTTGTATGAATGCTGTGTGTGCCTCAGTTTCCCCTATGTGCTGCATGGATAGCTAGCTGGTGGGGAAAGATGGGAATGGCTCCTGGCTGGCTAAGGTTTGGGGCCCAGGTCACTCGGGGGCCCATGAAGACAATGGCCAACCCATCCCCTGGGCCCCACCACCACCCAGGAAGCCAGCCAGGTATGACCAGCCAGACAAAGGGCTGAGGAGAGGCCAGCTGGGGCTGGCCTGGAATTTGAACACAGAGCGGGAGCCAAGGGTGGACACTGCTTGGCTGGGGCTCTGGGGAACCCGAATGGGCCAAGCTGTAAGGTCCTGCTCTGGGTGCTCCCCAAGGCCTCCCTGGCTGTGTTCCAGACCCTCCTAACCCCCTGCTGTAACCGTGCTGGCTGTGTCCCGGCAGGTGCTGGGGGAGGGGGTGCATTGCACCCCCAAGTCTCTCTCAGGCAGACTCGCTGAAGGGAGCTCACGGCCTGAGCCAGGGGTGCTGAAGGCTTGGTCCAAGAAGAGGGTGAAGCTGAGGGACTTCCCCAGCAACAGAGCGAGCCCTGGGGGGGTCTGGCTCCCTGAAGGGGGCCTCCCTGGGGCTGTTGCTGAGTACTGACGATGGGGGTCCATGACTGGCGCCATCTGAGAGCTGTGATGGCATCTGTGCCAGCTGGGGAGAGGGGCTTCCCAGGTAGCCGCTGGCAGGACGTGCCCAGGGATCACAAGTCCACAGAGCCTCAGGGCCCCAGGCCGACACCAGGACTAACGGGGGCGAGAGGGGGAGCTGTGACACCGGGCCAGAAAGGGTTAAGCAACTGGTAGACTAAATGACCCAAATTCAACCTTTAAAGGTGAGTTAGAGAAGGACCCAAGGGTACTAAGGGGCCTTTCCCCATAACCAGCTAACAAAGCCTGGTAAATAGCCCCGAGCCTGGAAATGCAAATCCATTGTTGGAATTACCAGGCTAGGAATTGTGTGTGTTTGTCTAGCTTGCTAGGTGGCCCCATGTCAACACATGGTTCCTGGCTCTCCCTAGAGCTATCGATCCAGAGATCAAAGGGGGGTATGAACATTTCGCTCAAACCTGAATGTAATAATGTTACTGTCTCTAGTTCTCTTAGGTAAACTGCCTCTGAACTGCTGGAATGGTTGATCGCCTTCTGCTAATCAATGCAACTAATTACCTGTGTGCACTAGGAAATAGGTCATTCTACTTCAGAGCCACTACTTGACACCCCAGGGACACCTGCTGCCAGGAGGTGTCTTAGCCTGCCAGAGACCTTGAGTGAGAACTCCTGGGGCCTGGTCTTGTTATCTTCAGGGGAAGCCTGAGGTCCTCAGTTCCATTCTGGATCCCCCTAAGCTTGGACATGGCTGGGTGTTTACTGAGCCTTTAACCAGCACTCTCGCTCTTTTCTTCTTTAATACATTTCAGTCTCGTTAATAAGCATTGGCTGTCAGCCTGCGTGACAAAGTGGGACTGTTCTTAATGTTTCTTCTGAATAGTCTGTGGGTGCCTCAGTTTCCCCTATGCATTTCTTAAGTCTCTAGGTGTTGCGATAAGGGGGTGTAATTCTTGCAGAGCAAACGGCCAGTGCACATAAATGGCCGACACTCTGTTTCCTGGCAACTAATGGCCGAGGCCCTTCCCCTCTGCAAGGTGACCTCCTGGCCCGGGAAAGGGACAAAGGCCAGAAAGGAGGGGCTGGAGAGTGAGTCAGTTTTGAGCTGCCTGGGGAAATGGAGTGGAGCCCAGATGGGGCTCTGGCCTCCCTGCCCACCCCCACCCCCCAGATGGACCTAACCGAGGGGGTCCTGTTGTCTGTAGCAGCAAGACCTGTCTTGGACTGTGTCCTGTCCTCTAAATAAACCTTCTGTCTTCCGGGCTGGCTGAGAGTCACGGTGAATCGCAGGAAGCCGGGGGTGCAGGGCCCTGTCTCCCCCCCACTCTGTGACAGCCTGTATTTGGTTAACCTGTTCATTAAGCTGTTCGTTAACCTGGTGGGTGATGTGTCCGATCCTCTGGGATTGGTAGAACTTTTTATGTGATGAAGAAGATTTCCAGTAACACGCATTGCATTTGGTTGGGTGACGGGTGGGAGCCCAAGGCTGGGCTGCTAAGGGAGCTTGGTGGTGGTTTGCAGGTAATCAGTGAGGTGTTACAGAGGCTGTTTAGTTGCTGGCTTGGTGAATCCAAGTAGTAGAATAACCATCAGTTCGGGGATTGTCTGCCCCGTCCTGTGCAGTTTGCCCTAATTGAGCAACCTAAGCCTGGTGCCCCCAGGACTCCAGGGGCTCTGCCTGGCCTTGCTCTGCCCCTCCCAGCCCCGGTCACCTGCCAGCGCAGCAGGGCACCGTGTTTCCTACCCGGCTGTCCAGCTCCAGGGGGAACTTGGTCTGGAACTGGCAGAGGGTCCCATCGCTGTAGTCCCGCTGCACAAAGACCTTGGTGGCCAGCGAGGCGCTTCGCCGCAGCTCCTGCAGGTCATGGGCCTGGGGAGACAGGGGCGCAGCAGGTTACCCAGGGGCAGGGGCAGGGTGAGGGGGCTGCCGCAGGACTCGGGGGAAGGGAAGGAGGATCCTGACACTGAGCAGAGCTCAGGACTGCAGCCCTGGCCTGGGGGGCAAAGACTGGGTGACACATACATTCCCATCCCCCACCTCCGGTACCCCCTCGGCACACCCCGTTCCACCCCCACTCCCTGTACCCCCTCCACACACACACTGCAGCCTGCCCCTGGCCAGTTCAGTGCTCAAGGGTCCCTGCTCCTGTACAGAGTCACTGGTACCCAGTGTGCTGTGTTAATGGGTGTCCCCGCACAGGGCCGGTCGAACCCAGCACTGCGGGGTTAGATTAACAGTGAAACTACTGGCACGGTGGTGACCAGCCGATAACACTGAAAACTCACAGCTAAACAGCTACGGCCAGGTGGGGGGAGTGACCCGCTCCTGGGGCAGGACTGCGCCCTGCAGCCCAAAGGTGCCAGGCCTTTGTCTCCTTAGTGAAAGCGGGAACTTGGCATTCTCTGTCCGTCGCTTTTAGAGGCCAGGGAGCCTTTGACACTGACGGTTACTCCACAAAGCAACGTGTAGCCCAACAGGGAGGAGGGACTGCAGCTTTTCTGCCATCTCCTGTCCTGCTGGCCCCGGGTACTGCTGCCATGTAACCGGAGGTAACCCACAGTCCTGTGCTGAGGACAGAAGTGTTGGCTGGCCAGGTCTGAATGTGTGCTAGCAATATATTCCGGGGGATTCCTGACAGGCCAGGTAATGGTGTATGCACCTTTCCCCAGGCTGCTAGCGAGTTATTCATTTTAAAATGACCCCTCACAAGGCACATTTTGTACAAAAAGAACAGGCATACTTGTGGCACCTTAGAGACTAACAAATTTATTACACTGATGTGCAGACAGTGAATCTGTGGGTGCTGTCAATCCCCCTCCCCCGCTGGCCTCCCCCGAATTCCCCCACCCTATACCTCCTGGTGACAAAATGGGAATGTTTTCTGATGGCAATGTATGCCTCAGTTTCCCTGCATGCTGCAGGGTTACCCGGGGTAGAGAGGGTTGTTTGCACTCTGCAGAGGCTCAGAGACACGGATGTGGCTAGTGTCAGCTCTCGGGGCTTTAGGTAAAGATCAGGAGCCCTGGAGAAGACAATGACAAATCCAATCACCTAGACACGGACCCCTAGAGACACAGACGTCCTGGCTCTCCAAGGGGGGCTGAGCTGCATCCCCCCGGCTGGGGAACAAAGGCCTGGGGTGAGGTGGGAGTTAAGTGGTGACTATGGGAAGCAGTCGGGGCACCTGAACTGGGACAAAGAGAGGTCAGAGGGATGGGGGTTGGGCTCTGTGCTGAGCAGGTTGGACTAGGCTGTCACTTCCTTTTCTCTGGGCTAATCAAGGACTTCCTGTGCCGTGTCCAGTCAACTAATAAACCCACCCGTCGGCCGCGCCGGCTGAGTGTCCCTGCAGCCGCTGGCTCCCTTGGGGTCTGTCCCAGCTGAACACGCTGCCTGGCGCTCACGGGGTGCAGCAGGGGCCTGAAGGCCCAGTGTCCAGCCAAGGAGACAGGGAAGCCGAGGGGCCCACCCTGGGGGATGGAAGAGTGGGACCCCGAGGCCTGGCCCACTGATGGGTTCCCAGAGACTGTTCCAAAGCTGGGGCTGTAGCACCAGTCCTGTGGCTCCGTGATCAATGTGCTGCCCCTGTGCCCCACCATGGCTCACAGGCCGGCCTCAGCACAGCACTCGGGGAGGGGCTCAGGGGCTCCTTCCCCAATTCCAGTGCACAGGCCTTTCCTCCAGCCCAGAGTGAGCAGAGACCACTCCTCCCCTCCCAGCTGGACCTCCAACCTCCACCGTACAGGGAGCGAGCAGCACTCAGGGGCTCGGTGCCCCCCCAGTTCCAGCTCCCCTCCATCCTCTGCTGCCTCTTGCAGCCACCGCCCTGCATTGGCCCTAGCCCCAGCTTGGGGAGGGGAAGGACCTTGCAGGGTGTCTTTGGGGTGCTCCTGTCTCCTGGCTAAGGGGTCAGCATCACGGGGAGGAAGCCTGGAGGCTGCACCTACTCCTGAAGGAAACCTCCCAGCTGCATGGCCAGGCCTGGGACCAGCAAGGGGGAAACACTCGCTCTGCGAGCCAGAGCAAGGACAGCCCATCTGCGACAAAGTGGGCCTTTTCTGTACTATTTAATAGCCTATGTGCCTCAGTTTCCCTCCACGCTGTGCATGGCTCCCATGGGGGAACGGGTTCCGTTCCCTCCCAGGGCAGTCGAGAGCGGTTGGTGTGCCCAGACAGTGGGTCACTGAATGGCCTGGTTGTGGCCAATCCATGAGTGGAAAATGTGAGGGGACCTTGGAAAGGCCAATGGGCAGAACGCCGCCACCCCCCAGCCCAGAGCCCGGAGCGAGGAGCCTGCACCCTCAGGTGGCCCTGCCCGGAGGGGGGCAGCAGGCAATAACGGGAGGGGGGGCTCTGGGAGAGGCAGGGTTCTCTGCTGGGCCTGCTGAAGGCCGGCAGACAGCATCTGGGACTGGAGCTCACCCGGCTCAGCTGGGGGACTGGGCTGGCTGCACCAGATGCTGCCCTCCGTGCTCTGGGGTCAACCCGCCCGTTCTCACAGCGCTGGGCGAGCGTCACTGCAGCTGCTGCGTGAGGTGCATTAATCCCTCTGAACCCTGCTCCCCGCTTCCCCTCACTGCCCCGGCCTTGCCTCAGGCCCCCTACCCCAACACTGCCCCAGCCCGGACACTGCCTCCACTGACCACCCCCCCACCCCCCAGCTGAGCTGTGACCCAGAGAGGCAGGGAGCCCACTGGGATTTGGCCCTTGCTGTGGATTCTCTGTGGAAGGCAGGACGCCCTGGGGATGGGCGCAGGACAACAGCTAGAACTGGGCAGGGAGCAAGTGGGGCCAAAGAGAGCAGCCCATGGGGGGGCTGTGCTGACCCCATGTCACCCCATCTTGGGCAGCCTCTAGGACCCCCCCTCCAGCACCTGGCAGCCTCTGGGACACACCCCCCCCCAGCTCCGGGAAGGCCCTGGAACCCCCCCCCAGCTTGGGGCAGCCCTGGGACCACCCCCCCCCACCTCCAGGCAGACCTGGGACCCCCACAGCTTGGGGCAGCCTCCGAAACACCCCCCCCCCCAGCTCCGGGCAACCCTGGGACCCCCCCCCCCCAGCTGCGGGGCCCCGCACCGTCCCCTCTCGACTAGCTCCGCTCCCCGCCCGCAGGTGCCGCTTTGCTCGGGGACGGGCCGGACGGTGCCTCGGAGCCGCCGGGTGCCCCGTGTCCGCCCCCCGGGTCCCTCCCCGGCTGCGCCCCCGGCCCCGCTCACCTCGCTGGCCATGGCGGGCGCGGCTCCGGCGGGCTCTGTCCCTGGTGCTGAAGCCGCTGCCCGGAGCCCGGAGCCCGGAGCCAGGCGCAGAACCGGGGCCGAGCCTGCGCTGCGCGGCCGGGATGCTGGGAACTGGGCGGGCGGAGCCCGGCGCGGGGGGGATCACGGCGCGGGGGGGGCGGCTCTGGGGGCACTCGGAGCCCGATGCTGGGGGGGGGCGGAGCCCGGCGCGGGGGGGATCACGGTGCGGGGGGGCGGCTCTGGGGGCGCTCGGAGCCCGGCGCGGGGGGGGCAGCTCTGGGGGCGCTCGGAGCCCGATGCTGGGGGGGCGGAGTCCGGCGCGGGGGGGGGGGGCAGAGGGGGCGCTCGGAGCCCGGCGCGGGGGGGGCGGCTCTGGGGGCGCTCGGAGCCCGATGCTGGGGGGGCGGAGCCCGGCGCGGGGGGGATCACGGCGCGGGGGGGGCAGAGGGGGCGCTCGGAGCCCGGCGCGGGGGGGATCACGGCGCGGGGGGGGCAGAGGGGGCGCTCGGAGCCCGGCGCGGGGGGGATCACGGTGCGGGGGGGCGGCTCTGGGGGCGCTCGGAGCCCGATGCTGGGGGGGGCGCAGGACTCCCGGGCCCAGCGTCGCAGGTCCCGGCTCAGTGACTGTGGCTGCGTGGGGGGGGCCGCCCCCCCCCCGCCAGCTGCCGCCCGGTCCACCTGGTGCACGGCTGGCGCGGGGGCGGGGCGCGGCGGGGTGGAAGCCCCGCCCTGGCAGGGCCCCTGCAGCCCCCTGCCCCTGGGAAAGCGCCTCCTGAGGGGAGGGAGAGCCCAGTGTCTGCCCGGGCCTTGCCCCCCAAGGGCACAGACCCCACGGGGGGGAAGAAGCACCTCGCACTCTGGCCCCCCAGCCCTAGCCCAGGGTCCGACTTGCAGGCCCTGGGGTGGGGTGTGGTGGTGCCCAGAGCCCATCACCGGCCTTCCCCTCAAGCCGGACACAACCTCTGGCATGGCCTGGCTGGCGGGTGCTGGCGTGGGGGCCACTGTCCTCTCAGAGGTTCCCTGTGTGGGACCTGAGGGCCAGACAGCTGGGCGCCAGTCACCCCTGTGGCTCTGAGCCGCTGCAGAGAACACCCCCTTTCTACCCACTAGGGAGCCCTGCATAGGGGAAACTGAGTCATGCACAGGCTTCATCCAGATATAACAAACAATGCCCACTTTGTCACAGCTGGTGTCTGTGAGGGCTCCCTGTGCTGGGGCCTGCTGCTCACCCAGGTACCTATGGCAGAGGTGCAGTGCCCACCTGCCTGTCCATCTGTCCCTCCAGGTACATGCATGGCCCCCATCACTGGCATGTCTCAGTGTCCCCCTCCCACCCCCTCATGCCTGCCCCCAGCTCAGGTTGGCACCATTCCACACGGTGCTGGGTCCTTCGGCTGGTGTGTGGTGCCCACGTCTTGGTCTGGGCTGGCGTGCCTGGGCGTGAATGGGCACTGGCATCTCTTGCCTGGTGCCAGGAGCTGTTTACAGCCGCTGCTGTTTGACCAGAGGCCCTGGGAGCCTGGCCTGTGTGGCTTTGCTGCAGAGGGACCAGCCAGTAACATGGGCCAAAGCCTGTGCTGCCTCCCGCACCACCAGTGGCTGATAGGCCTTGTATTCACCGGGTTCCACACACTCTCCAGCTCCTGCCGTGGGCCCCTCTGCCCCATGCCCCTGGCCTGGACTCCAGAATAGCCCCTCTCTTCCTGACCCAAATACACCTTCCTCAAGCCACCCGCAGGCCTCTCCAGCACCAGGGCTGGCGCTTCCATTTAGGTGGCCTAGGCAATCGCCTAGGGCGCCAGGATTATTGGTGGGCGGCATTTTGCCGGAGGGGGCGGCAGGCAGCTCAGGTGGAGCTGCCGCAGTCGTGCCTGCGGACAGTCAGCTGCTCCTGCGGCTCCGGTGGACCTCCCGCAGGCACGACTGCGGTAGCTCCACCGGAGCTGCGGGACCAGGGCGCAGGGCGGCAAAATTGCCATGCACCTAGGGCACTAAAACCCCTAGCGCCGGTCCTGTCCAACACTCACTCGAAATCCCCATCAGTCCCATCATTTCGCCTGGGAATGGCTACTTGGCTCTGGAGCTGGGCCGAGATGCCAGGGAATTACCTAGCGTTGCTCTGCTGTCAGGCTGTACTGTGATCTCTGCGTCAGAGCGCGTGGCTACTGTCGGGTTCGGCCCAGGCTATTGACACGACCCGGTGCGGGAGTGTGATGTAGTGGGGATTTTCCCTTGTTATGTTGTATGCGAGCCTTACTGTTCTACATGAATGCTGGTGTGCCTCAGTTTCTTTGTGTATTGCACCAGTGTCTACATGGTGGGACTAAGGGTGTGTGACTTTTACTGGGGCTGCTCCAGCTGCCTGCACAGCTGCTATGGCTGCCCCTTCCCTTCATAACCTGAGACCCCGGAGGGGGATGCGACCAGGTGACTCTTGGCCCGGGAAGTGGGACAAAGGCTGGAAGAGGAGCAACACGCAGGGCAGGGGCCAGGCAGCTGGAAGCGAGTCAGTCTGGCTGGCTTGGGATGCAGGGGGAGGGCAGAGCCCTGGCTCTGGGCTCCCCTCTCCCCAAGATGGACTTGGCTGAAAGTTACTAATTTCTGTATTAACAAGTTCTGTCCTACGTTGTGTCCTGTCAATGAATAAACCTGTTTTACCAGCTGGCTGACAGTCAAGTCAGGCTGCGAAATGGGGGTGCAGGGCCTTCTGGCTTCCCCAGGACCCTGCCTGTGCAGACTCGCTGTGGGAAGCACACGGAGGGGCAGAGGATGCTGAATGCTCCAAGGAGAGACCAAGGAGGTGAAGCCGTGTGAGCTTCTTGCCCTGCAGACAGTCTGCTCCAAGGGAGAGGAGGCTCCCCCAGAGTCCTGACTGGCTGCGTAGGGAGCAGTTCCAGAGCATCGCCCGGGGACTCCATGATGGGAGCTACCAGCTTTTACTCGCCCAGCACAGACCCAGAGAAGAGCTCTGGGTAAGCGCGAAACCCTCTCACTCAGCACCAGGGGTTGGCCAATAACAGATGTTCCTCACCCGCCTAGTCTCACCAACTTTGACAAAGCACGTCAGAGTGTGCTCTGCTGCCATGGGCACCACAGCTGACAGCTCCTGGCACCTATGGCTATGAGGGCTCCTGGTGCCAATGGATACAGCAGCTGCTGTGGAAGCTGTCATGGAGTCCCCGGGCGATGCTCTGGAACTGCTCCCCACCAAGCCAGGCAGGACTTTGGGGAGCCTCCTCTCCCTCGGAGCAGACTTGTTCAGGGCAAGAAGCTCACACGGCTTCACCTCCTGGGTCTGACCTTGGAGCATTCAGCATCCTCTGCCCCTCCGTGCGCTTCCCACAGCAAGCCCACCCCAGCAGGGTCCTGGGGAAGCCACAGGGTCCTGCACCCCCACTTCGCAGTCGGACGTGACTCTCAGCCAGCCAGTAACACAGAGGTTTATTCGATGACAGGAACAGGGTCTAAAACAGAGCTTGTAGGTACAGCGAACCGGACCCTTCAGCCGGGTCCATTCTGGGGGGCAGTGAGCCAGACCCCCACATCTGCCCTCACTCCTCCTCCCCAACCAGCCCCAAACTGAACCCCCCTTCAGCCCCTCCTCCTCTGGGCTGTGTCTCCCCCCAGCCCCGGGGCCAGGAGGTCACCTGACCTCTTTGTCTCCAACACCTTTAGCATCCCCTTGCAGGGGAAGGGCCATTAGTTGCCACGGAGACAGAGGGTCGGCCATAACTGAGGCTCCCACACAGTATTCGGAGGAAACATTAAAACCAGTCCCGCTTCGTCACAGGAGCCCAGTGCCTATGGCTGCAGCAGGTTCCTGGCACCCATAGCTGGTGGTTCACAGCTCCAGCTCCCATCCATGCTAGTCTGTGACTGGATGAGCTGGGAGAACCCTGCCCTCGGCTCCAACCTCAGAGGGACCCTGGAGAGAAGGCACCAGCCTCATGCTTCTTGTCCTGCTATTGTTCAGCAGCTGGGCCCCCTGGGCCGGGAACCTGAACCCCGGGTCAGTGTCACCTGCTCCACATCTCCTCATTGACCAGCCTGGGAGCCACAGGAACCACGCCCAGCACTGCAAGGGAGCCGGGTCCCCGTCCGGCACCTAATTCTGCAGCCAGGCTTTGAGACGTGCCCAGCAAAGCTCCCCCAGCTGTGGACACTGACCAACCCAGCCCCAGAGCTCACAAACAGGCTTAGCTCCAGTGACAGGCATCCCCTTGAGGCTGTGAGCTGCACCGGGACCTGTGGACACGCTAGAGCTGACAGCAGCGCTCCAGGTCAGCAGGAGCCTCGGCCCTCACTGCGGCCCCAAATGGGCTCGCCAGCCCATCGGTCACTGCAGGCTCACGGCTGCTGGCTGCCCGAGGGCTCCAGTGCGCTGCAGGCCTGAGGCTCCTCGAAGTGCCAGGGGCTGCCGCAGAGCTGAGCAAAACCCATGCCAGGGCCTGGCCCACGCCTCCTCCCACCACTCACCAAGGGTACCACATCGCTGCCCTGGCCGCCCCCTCTGCCAGGGCTGCAAAGCCAGGACCCTACAGATCCTTAGGTCTGTGGGGTGAGGAGGCAGAGCCCCTGCTCTGTCCACGGTGGCAGGAGCAGACCTGTCCCACTGGCTCCAGGCGGTTGTCTGCTCCCCCCATGGAGGGTGTGCTCTGCCCCGGGCTGGCACAGAGCTGCGTGTCGCGGGGCTTTCATGGCGTTCATGGCCTGGGTCTGATCAATCCAAAGCAGCTCCGTGCAGTCAATGGGGTAACGCTGGCCTAGCCCCGCTCAGGTCTCCTGCTATGAGCGAGTGACACCAGTTGGTGCCCTCAGAACAAGCGAGGGCCGAGACCACTCAGCTGAGCTCCCCGCAGATAGAGCGAGCCAGGGCGACCAGCATGGACAGAGCATCCCCGCCCCAACCAGCATCTGCGGGGGGAGGCTGTCCCGGCTTTGCAACAGGGGCTGCCAACCCCCGAGGCTGCTGCTTTCAGACGGGCCTGGGCAGGCCCAAGCCTGGTGCATGACTAGAACCCAGCAAGCAGAGGAGCGGGAGGTCTGGCAGGGCAGCAGCCCTTCACGGGTGGCCCCCCAAAGGCTCGGGGGGGGGAACAACCCCCTGGGGAGCATTAGCCCCTCCCACCCAAAGACACTGAGGTAACATCAGGGAGGGGCAGCTGCTGGGAGGGACAGGGGCTCACAGGGCCCCCCAGCACAGAGCTCTCCAACCTACCCCCATACACACACACAGCCCTACGGTGTCAGAGCACCTGACAGGGTTCCCCTCGTGTCACCCAGGGAGCCCAGCGGAGTCCCCAGCCCACCGGCCTGCACACAAGGCCACACAAGCTGCCCGCCCTGGGTGGGGTCAAGGCTCTCTGTGAACGCCCCCATGGCGCTGTGCCTTGGCCATCGCTGCAGGCGGGCAGTTTGTGCGGGCAGGGATCCGGTTCCTGTCCAGATCAAGGTGCTGCAGCCAGGTTTCACACCCAGGGCCGTCCTTAGGCATAGGCAGCCGCGTAGGGCCTCACCCTGCCTGGGGGCACCACGCTGCAGGCAGCCCAGGCAGTGGAGAAGCAGGGCTGCTGGGTCCCAGAGAGAGCCCAATGCAGCACAGGCTGAGGGACGGGACTGGCTGCTGGGGTCCCTGGGAAGGGGAGGGGGTGGGGGTTGGGAAAGGAGCTCACCTGTGAGTGTGACTCTTTCCCCCGGCTGAGGTCAGGTGAGGCAGGCTCTGTGGCTCTGGAACCAGTATCCTTTGTTCCCCCCCATAACATCCATTCTTCTCCCCCCTGCCCCACGGAGCACCCCCTCCTTTCTCCCTCCTCCCCAGGAGCACCCCTCTCTCTCTCCTCCCTCCTCTCCGTCAGGGCTGGGTTGGGTGAGGTGCTGGGGGTACGTGGGGGGAGGAGAGGCTGGCTGCTGGCTGAGGAATGAAAGTGAAAGTAACTCACTTCCTGGGCAGGCAGCCAGAATTGGAATGTCACACAGGGCTTGGCTGGGGTTAGCCAGATGTGTGACAAATCGGGATTGGGGTAGGGTGAGCAGATATCCCTATTTTATAGGGACAGTCCCAATTTTGGGGTCTTTTTCTTATATAAGCTCCTTTTACCCCCCCCCATCCCTGTCCTGATTTTACACACTTTCTGTCTGGTCACTCCAGGTGGGGGTAATTGGTGCCTATATAAGACAAAGCCCCAAATATCGGGACTGGCCCTATAAAATCAGGACATCTGGATCTGGCCACCCTAGCTGGGGAGCGCCTCTCCCCTGGGCTGGCAGCTGCCAGGGATCCATCTCATCCGGGGGGAGCTGCATAGGGCAGGATGAGCTGCTGGGGCTCCATGGGTGCCCTGTCCCTGAGATCAGATGCTGTGCTAACTTCACCATGGTCCATAAGGCTAGTGGTGGTGCCCATTGGCGTGTGATTGGACCTGAGCGTTTGCTGCTGCTGTTGCCACTCTGCACCCCAAGAGGTGGATTTTGGGGTCCTGCAGTTTTCCACCTATCTCCTCCTCTACTGCAGCTGTTGGACCAGCGGGCTGGGGGGTGAGCCAAGCATGAAAGCAGTACTGTGTTGCCATTTAGATTGTCATTTAACAACTTTGTTTGCCAAAAATTCTTGCTAACAATCCTGAATCCAATTTCAATATTATTTAAAAAAAAATCAATATCTTAGCCAAAAACAGAAAATTAAGTTGTTGACAATTATTAGTGACAGGTTTGGTTTGAGGCAAGGAGTGGGCCAGTTTTCATCAGAGAAACAAAAAATGTTGACTGACTTTCCTATAGCCTGTTACTCCTGATAAGAGCCCTCCAACAACTGTAATATGCTCATCTCCTTACTAGTGTATAAAGCAGGGGTCGGCAACCTACGGCACACGTGTCAAAGGTGGCAGGTGAGCTGATTTTTGATGGTATGCAGCAGGAGGCTGAGCGGCTCAGCCCATCACTGCTCTGGGGTTCCGGCTGCTGCCCTATTGCCAAGCTGGGATACCAGCCATAGGCCCCATTCAGCACCTGCTGCTGGCCTGGGGACCCCCAAGGAACCCCAGGCTGGCAGTGGGCTGAGCAGGCCAGCTGAACCACTCAACCTGCTGTCAGCCTGGGGTTCCATTCACTCAGCCGGCAGCGGGCTGAGTGGGTTGGTGGGGGGCTGAGCAGGGCTGGTGGGGGGTTGAGTGGCTCAGTCTGCTGCCAGTCTGGGGTGCCAGCAGCCAGCAGCACTCAGCCTACTGCTACTCCAGCTACTTCCGGCTGCCAGTCCCTTGCCAGTCAGGAGCTCAGCCGCCAGCCCCACTCTGCCTCCTGCTAGCCTGGGTGAGCAGAATCCCAGGCTGGTAGCGGGCTGAGGGGGGATTGGCGGCTGGGATCCTGGCTGGCAGGAGTTGGTGGTCAGAACCCCAGACCAGCAGCTGAGCAGGGCCTGGGATCCTTGTCTAGGGTTCCAGCCACCAGCCCCCTGCCGGTTTGGGGTTTCATTTACTCAGCTGGCAGTGGCCTGAGCAGGACCGGTGGCCAAGACCTCAGATAATAACAACAGTTTATTTATATAATATAGACATAGAGAGAAACCTTCTACAAACATTAAAATGTATTACTGGCACGAGAAACCTTAAATTACAGTGAACTTGGCACACCACTTCTGAAAGGTTGCTGACCCCTGGTATAGAGTGACCATATGTTGTACTAAGATTCTCCTGCTTTTTTTTTTCCCTGTGAGTCAGTATAACTTTTGCCAGCCCAGAAGTTGGGCAGCCAATGTTTTACGTTTTCACAATGTTTTCTCCAACTTCCATAAAGTAAATACATAGTTAATATGCGTTAAAAAGGCCAGGGACACTTCTTTGTGAAGAATCTGTACAGCAGATCATGCCCATAGACGATCCAGAAAAGAAATTTGAGGTTGAATTTTTTAATGTTGTGATGGATAAAGCAGTATCTGCTGTTGATGAAAGGTTTAATACCTTGCAAGTACACCATGAACAGTTTGGATTTTTGTATGACATAACTAAATTCAACGAAATAGGAAAACAAGAGCAACTAATGACAAAGTGCAAGAACCTAGAGAGCCTCCTGAAGCACGGTGATAGTTTTGATTTAAATGGACTTGAACTGTACGAAGAATTGAGTAGACTGTCATCAATGTTGCCACATGCAAAATCGGTGATGGACATTGTACAGTTTATTCATACCCGCAAACTTGTTGACATATATCCTAATGTGTACATTGCCACTCGTATTCTACTGACAATTCCTTTAACAGTAGCGTCAGGAGAATGGAGTTTCTCAGAACTAAAGCTCATTAAAAACTATCTCCGCTCTACAATGAGTCAGGAACGCTTAACTGGTCTTGCTATTCTTGCAATCGAACAAGACACGACTTTGTCTTTGTCATACGATGACATTATTACTGATTTTGCAGCCAAAAAAGCCAGAAAGATTGCTTTTAATTAAAAACAAATCTTTGTTTCAATACCTCTTCATATACATTTCCAATAAAATTTTGATAAATTAAAAAAAAATTGCATCATTCTGTCATCAGAATTTTTTCTATAGTGCTGCTTCTTTAGTGCTAGTCCATCAGCATTACAGTGTGCTTAATTAAGTTAAACTGGTTTTAATAACGTGAATGTGGCAAGTTTTCCAATACTGTAAGCTTATGTTTGTGTTGCTAAGAGCAGATCAGGCACAGGGGCACCAGTTTAATAATCTCGCCTAGGGCACCATAAATCCTAAGGCCGGCCCTGCAGCCACCCCACGCTCTCTGTGCACCGTGCTGCCACTCGCCCGGAGCCAGGGCCAGACCCAACTCCCAGTGCCCAGATGGGCGCCCCGGGAGCACTGGGCCCTGAGTCCCAGAAGGGGCTTGCAGTGGGGGAGGAGCCCCCAGACCCCACACTCATGCCCCAGCAGCCCGGGGGACTGACAGACCCAGCGCCCCTCAGCCCCAGCTCCTGCCACTCATCCTTTCATCCCCACGGCAGCAGCCTCCCCCGCCTGGTAGGACGGGATGTGTTGCCATAGCGATGCTGCCTTTGACTGTATGAATAAAGCCCACCCCCCCTTTGTGGGAGCCAGGGAGCTCAGCTGCCTCCAGCCCCCCAGGGCTCGGCCCCCCGGGGCAGGGGAGGTGGCTTGTTACTAGGCTGGGAAAAGCAGCAGCCTGGGGCTGCGGGCGCTGCCTGTCCAGGGCAGCCCAGTGTGGCCCCTAGGCCCCGGCAGCCTCCCACAGGGCCCTGAAGTGTTTGGGGATGGGGGGAGGGGTGCCTGGTTTGCGCCAGGTTCAGCCCTGGCACAAAGAACCCACCCCTCCCCCGCTGCTTGAGCTTAGCACCACCTCAAACCGGCCGGGGGACGGCACCCCAACCCGCAGGCCTGGGAGCGTGGGCTGCACCCTGCAGAAGGGCACCCCGCCTGCCTGGCAGCACCCACACAAGCTGCAGCATCCCCAGAACCAGGCATGTGCCCCGTGGGCACGGCTGAGCCCGCAGCCAGCCATGCCGCATTAATGGACAAGGGCTGAGGCAGCGCAGCCGGGCGTCCCCCAGCCAGAGCCAGCACAGACCCCCTCAAACAGCCGCACAGCCGCTGGGCACTGCAGAGTGCGCCTCGCAATCACACCAGGCTGGGCGGGTGCCAGGGAGGAACATCAGCCCGGGGCCCAGGGCTGGGAGCGAGACTGGTACATTCACGGGTGGCACGTCGATTTCCTCTCTCCCACCTGCGGCCGCTTCCAACACAAGATCCTGTTTCAGGCTGGCTGTGGGCGAGCTGCCCCCTCTGCTACGCACACAAAGCTTGGAGCTGTGGCACAGCGAACGGCTGGTGCCTGGGTAGGAACGCCAGGGGGTGAGGAAACCTTCACCTCTGGCACCATGCTAGGGTCCCCACCTGAGAAGTGCGAAGCAAACCAGGGACTGAGTCTGCAAAGGCAACCACGGTGCAGACCCCCAGGTCTGCCCCACCCCAGGGCCCAGAGCCCCCTATAGAACCCCTGAGTCTGCCCCAGCCCAGCACCCAGAGCCCCCATAGAACCCCTGGGTCTGCCCCACACTGCGCCAGGTGGGCAGCATGCTGGGCTGCGGGGCAGGCAGGAGCACGCTCACTGAAACCCCCAAAGCTCTGCCATTGACGTCACTGATGCTCTGACATGGCACTCAGAGCCCAGGCTGGCATCTCGCTTTGCTACAGCTCCTTGGTATGGGCGGCAAGGTGCCACCGCGCTAGGGGCTTGGGTCCTTCCGCTCCAACTGCAGCAGCCGAGAGCTGCTATTTTTAACCTGCCTGGAAGCGGAGGCGGCACGTTTCCCTGTGCGCCGGCAGGAGCTCTAATTACTCTCCCAGCTGGGTCCCTTCCCTCAGCAGTGAGCTGGGACCAAACCTGCTCAGCCAACAGACACCCCCACCCCCCATGAGCCCCTGCCCGGCCCATCGGCCCACAGACACTCACACCCAGCACGTACTGCCCACAAAGGAGGCAGCTCTGGGCTGTGCAGGGGGCTGCAGTACCAGCCCTGTGCTCCCCTCACACGCAGGGCAGACTCTTCGCATGTCCCCCCTCTGCCGTCTTTTCTCAAGACTAACCAGGCCCCAGGTTTTAGCCTTTTCACAGAGCAGCATTTCTAAACCTTGGAGCATTGCTGTAGTTCTCCTCTGGAGTCTCCCCCATTTGTCCACATCTTCCCTAACATGTGGGACCCAGAACCGGACCCCCTGAGGCCTCTCCAGTGCTGAGCAGAAAGGGATAATCACCTCCCGTGTCTCACATACAACACTGGTTAACACAGCCCACGATGAGATTAGACTTTTTTGCAACTGCGTCACATTGTTGACTCATGTTCAGTTTGTGATTCACTCTGACCCCAGCTCGTCAGCACTGTGGCTACGCAGCCAGCTATTCTCCAGTGTGTACATGGGATCTGATTTTAACTTCCCACGTGAAGCACTTTGCACTTGTCTTTATGGAATGTCACCTTGTTGACTTGAGGTCAACTCTCCAATTTGTCAAGGCCATTTTGAATTCTAATCCTGTCCTCCAAAGTGCCTGTGACCCCTCCCAGTTCGGTGTCATCCGCAAATTTTAGAAGCATCCGCTCCTTTCCATTATCCAAGTCATTGATGAAAATATTGCACAGTATCAGACCCAGGACTGACCCTGCCTGACCCCATCAGGTATGTCCCCGCCCCCCCCCAGCTTGACAGTGAACCACTGATAACTACTCTGAGTACAGGCTTTCACACAGGGTACTTTATAGTCATTTCATTAGACCCCACTTCCCTAGTTTGCTTGTGTGAGTGTCACGTGGGAATTCGTCAAAAGCCCGACTAAAATTAAGGTTTACCACGTCTGCCGCTTCCCCCTTTGCAGCAGGACAGCAATCCTGTCAGCTAAGGAAATCAGGTAGGTTTGGCATGACCTCGAATACACTGAAATATTCTTTAGCCTGTTCTTCCCCTATTTTAGCTTGTGTTCCTTCCCCGGGTTGTTAATGTTAATTGTGGTGAGTCACCAGTAACATTTGAAATGAAGACTGAAGCTCAAGGGGCATTAAACACATGTTCTGTCTCAACAGCATTAACTCTCCTTTCCCACTGAGTAGAGCACCTAGACTTTCCTTTGTCTTTCTCTCACTTGCAGTGTATTTAAATAACCCCTCTCTCCCTCGCCACGGCTACGGGGGAGGGGCTGACAGCAGCGAGTGGGGCCGTGGCCTTGGTGGGAAGATGGGGCAGGGGGCTAGCCTCCCCAAGGGGAAGCTTCCCCTGCCGCAGCGGCCACCCCTGTTCAGAGCAGTTCCAGAGCACCAAGACTGACTCCATGACGTATGAGGAGAGGCTGAGGGAACTGGGCTTGTCTATTCTGCAGAAGAGAAGGATGAGGGGGGATTTGATAGCTGCTTTCAACTACCTGAAAGGGGGTTCTAAAGAGGATGAAGCTCGGCTGGTCTCAGCGGTGGCAGATGACAGAACAAGGAGCAATGGTCTCAAGTTGCAGTGGGGGAGGTCGAGGTTGGCTATTAAGAAAAAGTATTTGTCATGGAGTCCCCGGCGATGCTCTGGAACTGCTCCCTATGAAGCCAGACGGGACTCTGGGGGAGCCTCCTCTCTGAGAGCTGCTGTCTCCAGGCAAGAAGCTTCCACAGCTTCGGGCTTCCTGGGTCTGGCCTCAGAGTATTCAGCATCCGCTTCTCATACCGTGCACTTCCCGCAGCGCGTCCGCACAGGCAGGGTCCTGGGGAAGCCAGAGGGTCCTGCCCCCCAACTTCACAGTCAGACATGACTCTCAGCCAGCCAGTAACACAGAAGGTTTATTAGACGACAGGAACATGGTTTAAAACAGAGCTTGTAGGTACAGAGACCAGGACCCCTCAGTCAGGTCCATCTTGGGGAGGCAGGGAGACCAGAGACCTCTGGCCCCCTCCATTTCCCCAGCCAGCTCCAAACTGAAACTCTCCAGCCCCTCCTCTGCCTTTGTCCCTTTCCTGGGCTAGGAGGTCACCTGATCTCTTTGTTCTCCAACACCTTCAGTTGGCACCTTTGCAGAGGAGAGGCCCAGGTCATTAGTTGCCAGAAGACAGAGTGTCGGCCATTCTCTGTGCAGACAGTATCTCAGGGGCCCTCTTGGACTCTGCAACAATCACACACCCTGATCCCTCCACCTAGATACCTAAGAACTGCATAGGGGAGACTGAGGCACGCACACAGAATTCAGAGAAAACACTAAGAGCATTCCCACTTCATCACAATATTTCACTAGAAGGATAGTGAAGCACTGGAATGGGTTCCCTAGGGATGTGGTGGAATCTCCTTCCTTAGAAGTTTTTAAGGCCCAGCTTGACAAAGCCCTGGCTGAGATGATTTAGTTGGGAATTGGTCCTGCTTTGAGCAGAGGGTTGGACTAGACACCTCCTGAGGTCTCTTCCAACAGGGCCAGCTCCAGGCCCCAGCGCGCCAAGCGCGTGCTTGGGGCGGCGTGCCGCGGGGGGGGCGCTCTGCCGGTTGCTGGGAAGGCGGCAGGCGGCTCCGGTGGACCTGCCGCAGGCGTCCCTGCGGAGGGTCCGCCGGTCCCGCTGCTCCGGTGGAGGATTCGCAAGCACGCCTGCGGGAGGTCCACCAGATCCGCAGAACTAGTGAGCAGCAGAGCGCCCCCCACAGCGTGCTGCCATGCTTGGGGCGGCAATATGGCTAGAGCCGGCCCTATCTTCCAGCTATAATATTCTATGACTCTATGCTCAGCAGCTCTTCACGTGGGCCGGTCTGATAGTTGCTGATGGTTGGCCCTACTGAATCAAGTGCTTCTAGTTTCCCTGGCACGGCTTCCCTCTGCTTGGCCAATTCTATCTCCAGTGGCCTTTGCCTCCACATTACCTGTGTGACAAAGTGGGAATGTTCTGGCCGTGTTCTGTGAATGCTGAGTGGGGAGCATTGACCTGGGAAGGTTGCAGGGGAGTTTTGCTGGGACTGGCTGCCTTGAGAAAGGGAGGATACCTGAGCATGTAACCCGAAAATCCAGGAGGGGGTTGGAGGCCAGGTGACACCTCTGCTCAGGACACTGAACAAAGGACACACAGGCTGGGGGGAGGAGCCGAGGGGAGGCTGAGTGAGAGGCTGGAGGGAGTTTCAGTTTTGGAAACTGGCTGGGAAATGGAGAGGGGCCCCAATGGGGCTTGGGCTTCCCAAAGGGCTGAGGCCTCCCTGGGGCCCCAGATGGACCTAACTAAATGGGGTACTGTTGTCTGTACCACCAAGACCTGTTTTGGACTGTGTTCCTGTCGTCTAAATAAACCTTCTGCTTTACTGGCTGGCTAAGAGTCACGTCTGACTGCGAAGTGGGCGTGCAGGACCCTCTGGCCCCCCCAGGACCCCGCTGGGTCGGGCTCGCTGTGAGAAGCGCACGGAGGGACAGAGGATGCTGAATGCTCCAAGGAGAGACCCAGGAGGTGAAGCTGTGTGAGCTTCTTGCCCTGGAGACAGTCTGCTCCGAGGGAGAGGAGGCTCCCCAAAGCCTGCCTGGCTTTGTGGGGAGCAGTTACAGAGCATTGACCGGGGACTCCATGACAACCTGCAAAAGTCAGCTGGGCTGGGACCCACTCGGGAACAGCCCCTCTCATCTGACCCACGGGACGCGGCAGAATAGCTGGCATTTGGGCCTCCTCCAATTTTTTAGCCACTTCATTAGCAATCGTTCCTTGAAGTGCTGCCTCGGGTATGAAGGAGTTGCCCTGGGGCTGGGAACAGGGGTGCTGGAACTGGGAGCCAAGGGCCGTGGCCCTCCCCCTTTTCACCACGGGCCCTGGCTCCCAACCCCTCCTCTTGCCCCCGAGGCCCGGCCTGAGTAAGAGCGGCCCACGGAGCCCAGGCAGCTGAGGGGGTGGGGAGACCCAAGACCAGCCCCTGGCCTTTGTCCACCCCCCTCCCCTGGGGTCCATGGCCACGAACCCTCCACCTGCCCTGGGCAGGACACCAGAGGGTGGGGACACCCCGGGTAGATGGAGGGGCTCGGACTCCCCAGCCCAGCTCCTGGCTTGGCCAGAGGAGGGGCTTTGGGGGAAGAGGCAGGGCCTCCTGCCCCCCCACACACACTTTTAGGAAGAATCCGTCACCCCTGGCTGGGAATTAACAGCTGATCCCTTTAAGGAAACTCCAATTTCTGCTCCCCCATTTATGACTCTAATTGGAGCCCCAGCTCTTCCCAGCCTGCCAGCCTCCTTCATAGCAGGTGAGGGACTCCCCAGTAGCCAATTTATAAACTGGCTCTTCACACAGGATTCTCAGGGCTGTGTCACAGACCCACAGGAGTGGAGCTGGGCCCTGGCTTTGCACCAGCCTCCGGAAGACCCTTCAGTGGGCCAGATGCCCAGGGACCTCACTCTTCCTCCAGCGTGGACCACGCAACCCACCCCTTCCTGAGATTGACCCTTCAGGAATCACAGACGCCTGGGGCTGGAAGGGACCTCGTGAGGTCGGCTACTCCAGCCCCTGCACCAAGGCAGGAGCAGGACTCAGTATTACCTAGGCCAGCCCTGGGCCTAGCAGGTGTGTGCCCAACCTGCTCTTAAACATCCCCAGTGACGGAGATTCCACAGCCTCCCTGGGCAATTTATCCCAGTGCTTAACACCCTGACAGGATGTTTTTCCTAAAGTCCGACCTAAACCTCCCTTGCTGCAGTTTAAGCCCATTGCTTCTCGTCCTGGCCTCAGGAGAGCAATGTCTCACCTTCCTCTTTGTAGCAGCCGTTTACAGACTAGCAAACTGCTTAGCCCCGGGAGGCTCCAGCAGGGACTTGCCCAGTCTGCAGGGAGCGAGGCCCCTCTCCCAGGATGTGCAGCGACTCAGCAGCGCTTTCAGAGCAGGCGGGTTATTAGTCTCCGGCTGGGACAGCACGGGAACCCTTTGGTAGCTAGGTGAAGGCAGCCCACATCTGGCTCAGTGACTCTCGGGCTGATACTTAGGCAGTTCCCAGGTGAGAGGCCAGGCGCCTTCTCTCACCCAACCCCCAACCTCACCATCTTTTGTTCCCTGGGGTCTGCTCAGCTCCCTCCTCCCTCCAGTTGGCTGCTAGGTGTCCTGGCGACTGGAGCTTTTCATTGTCTTCTTGGATTTTCCATCCAGCTGAGCCAGCCTTGGCCAGTCCTTTGTAATGATCCGTTCCGGCCACTCAGACAGCTGAGAACCTGCTTTAGCATCACCAGCAGCAGCCCTGTTAGGTACTGTGAGGCTGTCTCACCCCTCCACTCCTTACCCGTGCCTGCCATGTGCTCACAGCTGTGCTGCCCACACGGTTCTGCTCAGCCAAAGGCTGCTGCCCAAGCTGTGAAATTAACTTAGCAGCTGCAGGTCTTATGGGAACTCTGCAAGTATCAACTCCAGCATCCACGGGCAAGAACCAGATGCCTGTCACCACCCTCGGCACAGTCACACACCAGACAGCAATGCAGCCCTGTCATGGAGTCCCTGGGCGATGCTCTGGGCCTGCTCCCCACAAAGCTAGGCAGGACTTTGGGGAGCATCCTCTCCCTTGGAGCAGACTGTCTCCAGGGCAAGAAGCTCACACGGTTTCACCTCTTGGGTCTTTCCTTGGAGCATTCAGCATATGCCCCTCCGTGCGCTTCCCAGCGAGTCCGCCCAGGCGGGATCCTGGGACAGCCAGAGGGTCCTGCACCCCCACTTTGCAGTCAGACGTGACTCAGCCAGCAACACAGAGGTTTATTCGATAACAGGAACAGGGTCTAAAACAGAGCTTATAGATACAGCGAACTGGACCCCTCGGCCGGATCCATTCTGGGGGGCAGTGAGCCAGACCCCCACGTCTGCACTCACTGCTCGTCCCCAGCCAGCTCCCCACTGAAACCCCCTCCAGCCCCTCCTTTCTGGGCTGTGTCTCTTCCCCGGGCCAGGGGGTCACCTGATCTCTTTGTTCACCTTTAGCTATTCCCTTGCAGGGGGAAGGGCCCCAGCCATTTGTTGCCAGGAGACAGAGTGTCCCACACAGTATTCGGAGGAAATATTAAGAACAGTCCCGCTTGTTACAAGCCCAGACTGCTGCTGAGCGAGCCCCAGAGGAGCAGGGCTGCCCAGGCTGAGAGCCACACGTGCCCGTAGCCCAGCTGGCCTGGCCCTGGCCCAATGGGCTGCAGGAAGGCAGCAGGGCATTTACCTGCAATTATGGCTTTTGACCATCAGAGGCTGCAGTGGGACCCACTGAGCCAGCAGTCCCGGACCCCTGGGCTGGAGGAAAAGGCCCTGGGCTCCCTCCAGCCCCCCAGAACCAGTGCTCCAGTCATGGGACACAACCTGAGCCCTTCCCCCAGGGGCCAGGGAGCTCCAGCAGGCCCCAGCGCTGCCTGGCTGGGCAGCACCCCCTGCTTCCCACAGGCCAAGTGTGGGGCTTGGGAGCTGGCCCACCAGTGCTCCCCAGGGGTACTCAGCACCACCCCCAGCATCTGTGGGCTCAGATACTGCACCTCAGATCACAGCAGGTTGGGTGTGTTTGAGTCCCCTGGCACCGAGGCCTGGGCAGCGGAGCTCCTGGGGCCCACTGTGGCTAGGCAGGGTGGGTTAGTGCACTGGGCTGGGACCCAGGAGTGAGGAGCCAATCCCTTCCCTGGCACTGCCTCCCTGTCCGACCCCGGGACAGTGGTGCAATTCCCCTGTCACGTGGTGATTATCCCGCCCTGCTCCAGGAGTGAGGGTCCAGCCATCAGTGACCGGGCATGCCAGGCTCTGCCCTGATACCCCAGCAAGGAGGTTTCCAGTTCCCCCGTGACTGGTGCAAAATGTCCCAGAGCTGGTAAGAGCGGCACCCGCACAATTCCCCTACAGAGAGCCCCTCCCAGCTGTACAACCTGCCCTCGGCCCCACATCCACCCCCAGGGGAGCCCTGGTGCAGGGAGGGGAGGGGAGGGGCAGGGTGTCCCCACACCCCAGTTACTCCCAGTCACCTGGGCCCCCAGGCTGCTCTGGGCAGGACTGGCAAGGGGAGTGGCCCAAAGCCGCCAAACAGCCCAGGCAGGCGAGTCCCACCCATGGGATCCTCCCTTCCCTCGGTGTCTGAGTCAAACACGGCTTGTCCTTGTGACCACAGAGTCAGAGACCCCTCGGCCAGAAAGGCCCATTGTGATCCACTCGGCTGACTCCCGTCCGGAGCAGGCCAGACACCTGCCCCTAGATAGTTCCTAGCTGAGAAAAACGCCCCATCTTCATTTCACATGGTCAGTGCCAGGGGCTCCACCCGCCCCGAGACACAGCTCTGGGGGTTAAACCCCCCCCCATCCCGAATGCCTCATTTCCAGCCTGACCCTGTCTCGCGTCAGCTTCCAACCCCTGGCTTGCGTTAGACCTTCCTTGGCTAGACGGCAGCACTCACCAGGAAATGCCCATTCCCCATGTAGCTGCTCACAGGCTGGGTGACGCCCCCCGGCTTGAGCTCCCTGGGCCCCCCATATGGCATTTACCATTCTCCTGGCTCTTCCCTGCGCCCTCTGCCGCCCTGCCAGGCAGCGAGGCTCAGCCCTACCCCTGGGCCGGTCCTTCCAGGCTGTGGCACTCGAAGGGTGGGCCCTGGCCCAGCTTCTGCCCAGGGAGGAGGAGGCAGATGCACAAAGACCCCCCACCCCCTCGCCCTCCCCACAGCTGCTGCCATGACTCACTGGAGCAGGTGGGGCTGGGCTGTCATCAGCTCCCTGAGTAGATTCCTCTTCAAAGGCAGGAATAGGGAGGCGGCTGGGGGTGGGGGGCCATGGCTAATGAAGGGGGCGGGGAGCGAGGCGCTTTCCCGGGCTGGGTGACGCAGTGACATTTGGAAGGGACGTGCAGATAAAGCAGCTCACCTGTCCCAGGCAGGAGATGCCAGGTGCAGGGCAGGGGGCCTGGTTCTATCGCTGGTTTCGTGCAGAGAAGACACCTTGGAAACTCAGAGTTCCCAGCACGTTACCTGGCCCCACACCAGGTCCCCACGGGGAGCTGGGCCCTGCCTCACCTTGCAGTGCTGGCTATGAGCCCCCACATGGGCACAGGGCTCCCAGAGGAAGGTGTGACGTTATTGATATAAAGTGGGACCATATAGAACATGGTTTGCAACCAAGGTCCTGTAGTGGCACCAAATCCTAAGTAAAGGGGGTCATATAAGGTGTCTAAGACCAGGTTATGGGTTGCTGGTTATGATTATGCTGTCTGCATGTCTGTATCATTTTGTAGTTGAAGTTATAAGTATTGGCTCTATACTGTCTGTATTTCAAACTTGTGCTGTGTTACTGGGAAAGATCCCAGACAAGTGGGTGTTAGCTCTGCCTAGCCTGCTTGATGGCCCATTAAGGACCATCAGCTACACAATTAACCCGTTGAGAGGAGGCAGATACGCCTTGTGACTCAGCAGGGTGTGCAGGGACTGGCCCATGTGACTCCAAACTCCATTTTACTGTAATTTTCCACAGTAAGAACAAAGAAGTGTTCTTACACCTGGAAAAGCCTATATAAGGCTGATGCCTCATCTCCATCTTGTCTTCAATCCTGCTTCCTACCTCTGGAGGGACTTTGCTACAAACTGAAGCTCTACACAAGGGACTGATGACCCATCCCAGCGGGGGATGTTCTCCAGAGACTTGATTTGAACCTGCAGTTTATTCCATCACTGCTACAAGCCTGAACTAAGAACTTTGCCATCACTGTATGTAATTGATTCCATTTAACCAATTCTAGCTCTCATCTCTATCTTTTTCCCTTTATAAATAAACCTTTAGATTTTAGATTCTAGAGGATTGGCAACAGCGTGATTTGTGGGTAAGATCTGATGTGTATATTGACCTGGGTCTGGGGCTTGATTCTTTGGAATCGAGAGAACCTTTTTCTTTTACTGGGGTGTTGGTTTTCATAACCATTTGTCCCAGGACGGGTGGCACTGGTGGTGACACTGGAAGACTGGAGTGTCTAAGGAAATTGCTTGTGTGACTTGTGGTTAGCCAGTGGGGTGAAACCGAAGTCATTTTTGTCTGGCTGGTTTGGTTTGCCTTAGAGGTGGAAAAACCCCAGCCTAGGGCTGTGACTGCCCTGTTTGAGCAATTGGTCTTGAATTGGCACTCTCAGTTGGGTCCCACCAGAACTGCATCATCACAGAAGGCCAGAGCCTGACAGCCAGATGCTATTATCTGGGGAACAACCCGCATTGGCCATTGGCAGGGTGTGGACCCACCCAGCTGTCACAGATCCACAGGGTCGGGGCTACCCCCAGCTTTTAAACAGTCCCCTGGAGGAGCCCGTCAGCGGGCAGCCCCCCAGGGGTCCCACGCTTCCTTCAGGGCAGACCCCGGCCTCCCTGCCTCCAACGGACCCTCTGGGCTCCAGCCTCCAGCTTCACCCTGTGAGCTCTGCCCTGCTGCAAGTCCAGCCAAGACAGACCCTCAGGAGAGGCACGTCTGCTCAGCGGGGACCCAGGCACCCGCCAGGGCTTGGGGTAATTCCCGGCAGCCTCATCCAAGCAGAGCGGAGTCTATTGGTCACTGGGGCACAGCAGCGGGAAGTCTTTAGGTTAGCACAGGGAAGCAAAGGTTACGGCATAGCCCACCCTGGCCAAGCTGCCCTGGAGCCATTTCTGGCCCCCTCCCTCTGTCAGCCCCAGGTGAGAGCAGCTGAGTCTCCCCCAGAGCCCCTGGGATCACCTCTCAGCCTGCAGAGCCAGGCTGGGTGTCAATTGCTCAGAGCTTGGCTCTCCCACTGTCTTCCTGGATCCTTCCTTCCAGGGTCGGTTCCAGCCCCGGTTAATGACCCTGGCACTCCCTCCCCCGGGCAGCTACATGACCCCACAGTTCGAGTCTGCGGCTCTGCCCCAGACGCAGCCTAACCCCTCTGCACCACAGGGGAGCAAGCTTGCCAGGAACAGCACCCTCGCTGCGGCCAGGACAGTGCCCATCAGCCCAGGGAGGAAGCCCGAGAGGGGGCAGCCGTAGCAGCCCTTCCTCCCAGCCCAGCACACGCGCTCTGCCGGGGTCACACAAGCAGCGTGTCTGGGCGGAGAGCCCAGCCCAGGCACCAGAGCTGGGACGGAGCCGCCCCCTCTCCCCTGGCGAGGGCTGCGGCCGGCACAGCCAGGAGGGGCCAGTTCTGGGGCGAGCTCCCCACCCCCCGCGGGGGCGGGTAAAGGGGCAGGACACAGCGAGGGAACCCAGCTAGTGAGTGGGGCAGGAGGCCCCCAACCCGGACGTGCCACCCCAGGGGTTGGCAACGAGCACAGTGCACTGAGGGAGCGGCTCCAGGGAACCCTGTCCCAGAGCAGCGTGGGGCTCGCCCCGTGCCCCCGACACAGCTTCACCCCCCCCGATACAGCCAGAGCATGTCCCCCCCAACACAGCTTCACCGTCCCCCCCTCACAACACAGCCAGAGCACGTCCCATCCCCCTGACACAGCTTCACCGTCTCCCCCCACAAAACAGCCAGAGCACGTCCCATCCCCCTGACACAGCTTCACCGTCCCCCCCACAACACAGCCAGAGCACGTCCCATCCCCCTGACACAGCTTCACCGTCCCCCCCCACAACACAGCCAGAGCACGTCCCATCCCTGACACAGCTTCACCGTCCCCCCCACAACACAGCCAGAGCACGTCCCATCCCCCTGACACAGCTTCACCGTCCCCCCCACAACACAGCCAGAGCACGTCCCATCCCCGACACAGCTTCACCGTCCCCCCCCACAACACAGCCAGAGCACGTCCCATCCCCGACACAGCTTCACCGTCCCCAACACACAACACAGCCAGAGCACGTCCCCCCCGACACAGCCAGAGCACGTCCCCCCCAACACAGCTTCACCACCCCCCCGACACAGCCAGAGCACGTCCCCCCCAACACAGCTTCACCGTCCCCCCCCACAACACAGCCAGAGCACGTCCCCCCCAACACAGCTTCACCACCCCCCCGACACAGCCAGAGCACGTCCCCCCCGACACAGCTTCACCACCCCCCCGACACAGCCAGAGCACGTCCCCCCCAACACAGCTTCACCGTCCCCCCACAACACAGCCAGAGCACGTCCCCCCCAACACAGCTTCACCGTCCCCCCCCACAACACAGCCAGAGCACGTCCCCCCCGACACAGCCAGAGCACGTCCCATCCCCCTGACACAGCTTCACCGTCCCCCCCACAACACAGCCAGAGCACGTCCCATCCCCGACCCAGCTTCACCGTCCCCCCCTACAACACAGCCAGAGCACGTCCCCCCAACACAGCTTCACCGTCCCCCCCCACAACACAGCCAGAGCACGTCCCCCCAACACAGCTTCACCGTCCCCCCCCACAACACAGCCAGAGCACGTCCCCCCAACACAGCTTCACCGTCCCCCCCACAACACAGCCAGAGCACGTCCCCCCGACACAGCTTCACCGTCCCCCCCACAACACAGCCAGAGCACGTCCCTCCCAACGCAGCCAGGGCCAGAGTGGGCAACCCCCCCCCTACTCCAACACTGTCCACATGAGAGTGCGTCCCCCCCACCTCAACACAGGCAGAGCACGTCCCATCCCCCTGACACAGCTTCACGGCCCCCACCACCCCAACACAGGCAGAGCACGTCCCATCCCCCTGACACAGCTTCACCGTCCCCCCCACCCCAACACAGGCAGAGCACGTCCCTCTCGACATGGCCGGGGCCAGAGTGTGCAAACCCCCCGATTCCAACACAGCCCGCACACAGCGTGACCAGACGTCCCGATTTTATAGGAACAGTCCCGATTTTGGGGTCTTTTTCTTATCCAGGCTCCTATTCCCCCCCCCCATCCCAATTTTTCGTATTTGCTGTCTGGTGACCCT
>NW_022059888.1:0-47459 GCF_007399415.2 Gopherus evgoodei | reverse complement strand
CATTGTGACCTCTCTGGACAGCGCTCTCAACTCAGATGCACTGGCCAGGTAGACAGGAAAAGGCCAGCGAACTTTTGAATTTCATTTCCTGTTTGGCCAGCATGGAGAGCTGATCAGCACAGGTGACCATGCAGAGCTCATCAGCATGATGTGCACATTGCCAGGCCCGTACTTTGTGAGAAGTCTATGACCATGTCTATGTCCTCACCACTCTCGTCACCGCACTGCTGTCGCCTCCTTGCCTGGTTTTGCTTTTGCAGCTTCTGTTTCTGCACTGAAAAAAGGCATGAAACAATTGTCTGCCATTGCTCCGATGGAGGGAGGGGCGACTGATGGCATGGCTTACAGGGAATTAAAATCAACAAAAGGGGAGAAACACAAACAACTGTCACACTGAATGGTCCACTCAAAGATTGAACTCAAAACCCTGGGTTTAGCAGGCTGCTGATTTCACAGAACAAATCAGGTCAATTTCTTGTTTTGACTCATCTAGCTTTTACATCTTATGCTGGTAGTACAACTGCTAGCCATTGTCATTGCCTGGTTGCTCACCAGAAAACAGTGCAGTATGACTGCTAGCCATCATCATCTCTTGGGTGCTTGGTAGAAGATGACATACTATGACTGCTAGCCATCATCATCTCTTGGGTGCTTGGCAGAAGATGACGCACTATGACTGCTAGCCATCATCATCTCTTGGGTGCTTGGCAGAAGATGACATACTATGACTGCTAGCCATCATCATCTCTTAGGTACTTAGCAGAAGATAGGAATGACCTGGCTGAGTCACTCCCATGTTTGCCCAGGCACCTCTAACTGAGCTCACCGAGACTGACTAAAAGAGCACCTAAGAGTATGACAACGATAGTTATCCATCATAATGCACCTTCTGCTGCCAAAAGGCAATGAGTTACTGCTGTGTAGCAATGCAGTCCCACATCTGCCAGAACCCAGGATCCCAATGGGCAGCGGAGACTGCAGGAACTGGGGATAGCTATCCACAGCTACCCAAAGTGCAACACTCTGGAAGTTGACGCTCACCTCAGTACTGTGGAGGCAGTCCACCGACTTCATGCACTTAGAGCACTTTGTGTTGGGACACACACAATCGACTGCATAAAAACAATTTCTAAAAAACTGACCGATAAATTTTACCTAATTTCATAATATAGATATACCCCAAGACACTTGATCACAGCCTTGGATAGGCTAAGAGGCTACTTACACTTTGGCTTGGTATACACTGGAGGGGTGGCGTCAATGTAAGATACACAACTTCAGCTACAGGAATAGTGTGGCTGAAGTTGATATATCTTATTTTGACTTACCTCCTGTCCTCACAGCACAGGATTGACAGCTGTGGCTCCCCCATCCACTCCACTTCCACTTCTTACCCTGGTAAAGTTCCAGAGTGAACAGGAGCACATTTGGGGATTGATTTATTACATCCAGACAAGACACGATAAATCAAAGCCCAATAGATCAATTATTACCCACCAATCCCATGGGTAGTTTGAATATATCAGGGATCCATAACCTTTCAGAAGGCATGTACCAAATCTTCATTTATTCACTCTAATTTCAAGTTCCATGTGCAAATAATACATTTTAATGTTTTTAGAAGATCTCTTTCTATAAGTCTTTAATATATAGCTAAACTATTGTTGTATGTACAGTAAATAAGGCCCTTAAAATGTTCTAAGAAGCTTCATTTAAAAAAGAATTAAAATGCAAAGCCAGGACTAGAGCAGTGTAAGTGCTACTGAAAATCAGCTCTTACACTACCTACAGCACATATGCCATAGATTGCTTATTCCAGAAGCATACCCTTTGATCTAAACTCTAAAGAGCCAAGAAGCAATGCTGACACCCTGGGATTTAAAAATTTTATTAAAGTAAACACTTGAAATGAAATATACACAGTTTGAGAAAAAAAGTACTGTACATCTGGAGTCAAGCTTGGATTACAGGAGGTTAGAGATACTGTTTGCAAGATCAAAAAAATGCACACATATGGTATAACTGGCAAACCCAGATTAAGGTGCAAGGGTTTTTAAAGTGTTAGTGAATAAGTGAGCACAGATTCACCACCCATGGAATGAATAATAAATGCAAGTTAGTATCTGTTACACAGCCCCTCTGCCCCCACTGCTTTCTACCTCACCATGACGAGCTCCCAGACACGCACCAAACACCATTCACATGAATATGAGAACTAGGTAACTAAGTGAGGATCACTTCCCTGAAATGACTCCAAAAGAGGAATTCAAAGCAAGAACAGTTAACACAGAATTCTGTTCAAAGCCAGAGAAGTCTTTCAGCCTTCTTCCTCTCGCTGGTTCCTCTCCTTCATTCTGTTCAAAGACAGTTCCCTGTACACTCCTAGTTTGCACAAACCCACCCACTGACCTGTGACTAACAATCTCGCCCTGCTAGCTCTTCCAGCAAAACAGGCCAAAGAAAAGATATGCAAGTGCTGTACCGCAGCCCCAGTGCTCTTTTCGGCTCCTTCCCACAGAACTTTCACTGCATACCAGTCCAGTTCCTTGCTGTTGTTTGTCTAAGAGCTGCATGCATATGCTAGGGCGTACACTGAGCTGATTCCCCACTTTTGGGCTCCATACTGCCATGCCCATCCATGGCCAGGTCCACACTACAGCGTTAAATCGATTTAAACAGCGTTAAATCGATTTAACGCTGTACCGGTCCACACTACAAGGCACTTAAAATCGATTTTAAGGGGTCTTAAAATCGATTTCTGTACTCCAGCTAAACGAAAGGAGTAACCCTAAAATCGATATTACTAAACCGATTTAGGGTTAGTGTGGACGGAAATCGAAGTTATTGGTCCCATTCTTTTACTGAGCTACCCAGAGTGCACTGCTCCGGAAATCCATGGTAGCCTGGGACCATGGACGCACACCACCGAAGTAATGTGCCCTAGTGTGGACGTGTAAAATCGATTTTATAAAATCTGTTTTATAAAATAGATTTTATTAATTTCGATTTACTGTGTAGTGTGGATGTAGCCCATGTCTCTATGGCGCAATGGGTCAGTGTGTTCAGCTGTTAACCAAAAGAGTGGTGGTTCAAGCCCACCTGGGGATGGTGATAAGCCTGCGCCGCTTCCCTGAGGCCTGTGGGGTGCCTCAGAAGTCCCATTTTGCTACCTCTTGGCCTCAGTGCTTTCAGCTGGTGGCCCAAAGAGCGTGCTGGATGCCATTCAGAAACCCATCTCCCAGCAGCCGTGCCGGAGGCTCAGGCTTAATCCTCGAAGCTGAGCACAAAAACTTTCAGCCGGGAACATTTTGCTCCCTTCCCACCTCCGCCCAAGCAGCAAGGGAGAAGTGGACGAGACACGCCCGCTCAAAGACACCTCCCTCCCGCTTCCCCGTAGGCTGTGCAAAGCTCTTGGCCTGCCTCATGCCACGTCAGGAAAGAGCAGCCATGCTGCCCAAGCCTGAGTCACGTGCGCAGCCTGGCCCGCCCCGGCTGACGGCGCGCAGAGCCATGCGAGTCAATGGCAGGTCGAGTCGGGAGCCTCGGCTCTTTCCCCTGACAGCCACACAGCACTGCCTAGCGCCCCGAGAGCCTCCCTCGTGTTCTCCCGCAGCCCGCTGGGGTGGGTGGGAAAAGGGGACCAGGAAGCACTGCAGCCTCATTCTGGGACAGGAGGCCCTGGCCACACCCAGACATCCCTCTTGCCTTCAGCCCAGGCAGCCAGAGGTGCCAGGGACCTCTCTGGCAGGCTGCCGCCTCAGCCACCTCTTGCTGCTCTGCTGGTCACCGCCTCTCTGGAAGGCCCAGAGGGAAAAGAAACAAACGCACACGTAGCAGAGAATGGTTTCGATCCAGTGACCTCTGGGTTATGGGCCCAGCATGCTTCCGCTGCACCACTCTGCTGACTTTTCACAGCCCTGCCACCCAGCCGGCACTATCCGGATTAGTGCCTTACGCGCTCTCGCGCTGGCAGGCAGATGCGCAGGCTGCTAGGCAGCTGCCCTGGTCACAGGATTTTACAGCGTCTACAGGGTAAAAGGGATCTCTTTGGGGTTTGGACCCCACTGGGAGCTGGGTAGCTGAGTGCTGGAGACGGGAGCACTTCTTCAACTGTTTTCAGTTCAGCCTTCAGCTGGTGGGGGATGAGGTTCAGCCTTGGATCCGTGTCTGCAGCAGGCAAGCGCCTCTGGCTCAATCGGCCCCCCTAGCTTTCTTAGCAGACTAAAACCCGGAGCAAACGCACACGCCTTGCAAAGGAAGAGGAGTCGGGATCTCGAACAAATGTCAACATTTTATTAAGATGACGTTCAAAGAAAAAAAAGGCTACGGTACAGCGTTTAGGCGCAGAAGTTTCTGGTGATCAGGGAACAACGTACAGATTACCCAGGGGGTGTGAAGTTCGGTTTAAGATCGGGTGGCATAAGGAATACATAATCTGCAATAGCCCCGACTGGGGGTAAAAGGTTAACGTACAGACACTGAGTTAGGAGGGTATGTTGTCCATGTGAGGGCTACGTTCAGGTGTGGAGTATAACGAGCGGATACGACGATGAGGATGGATTGACCCGTATTTGGTGAGTTTGAACGTTCAGTGTTTTTTAATCTTTTCCACAATCTAGTTTAAGCAGGGTCGCTATGAACTCTACCCTGCCATCTGTTGGTGATCTGTTGTAAAGGTCTTTTGAGACTGCTTTCATTTGCATGGTTCCACGCACCCCGGATTGCATGATGGGAGTGCTTGTCCAAACGGTCATTTTAGCTGCTGTGGGATCCCCAGTCTCTTTGTTATTGGGGCAGGAGTAATGCAGTGTATTTCGCTGTTCGTTTTGGATCAAGGAGAGAGTAACTGTACCTGGCATTTGAGGCCTGAGAGCTTCACCTTCGCCTGAAAAGAACTCATCATTAAGGGGTCTGGGTTCCCAATGCCCAAGGCTTGTGGGAGATTGGAATGGATGTTTGTTTGGCTCTTGGTGGTCCGTGCTTGTGCTTTGGTTTCTGCTCTCCTTGGTGTGTAAAGACAGAGACATTTTTGAATCTTTTTGAGTTGTTATTAGTGGTGCTTATGCTATTCAATGTTTTTCAGGGTACGTTTTGGTTCTGAGAGGTAAAAGGCTGCTCTGTGTGTGGTGCTAGGGAGTGAGGTAGCAAAGGTTGATTGCAGAGATGATGCATGTGCCACAAAAGTTGTGGGGGCCTGCCCCCACCCCCACCATCTCAGCTCTGGTCCCAGAGGCCAGAATTTGCATACACCCACCTGCTGACCTGTGACTAAGAATTTTGCCCTGCTAACTCTTCCAGCAAAACAAGCCAAAGAAAGTATGTGCAAGCGCTGTACCACAGCCCCAGTGCTCTTTTCGGTTCCTTCCCACAGAACTTTCACTGCATGCCAGTCCAGTTCCTTGCTGTTGCTTGTCTAAGAGCTGCATGCATATGCTAGAGCGTACCCTGAGGCCTGGTCCACACTACACAGTTAAATCGATTTAAACAGCGTTAAATCGATTTTAACTCTGTACCCGTCCACACTACAAGGCACTTTAAATGGATTTTAAGGGCTCTTAAAATCGATTTCTGTACTCCTCCCCAACGAGAGGAGTAACCCTAAAATCGATATTACTATATCGATTTAGGTTTAGTGTGGACGGAAATCGAAGTTATTGGTCTCATTCCTTTAATGTAGCTACCCAGAATGCACCGCTCCGGAAATCGATGGTAGACTACGACCATGGACGCACACCACTGAATTAATGTGCCCTAGTGTGGACGCATAAAATCGATTTTATAATATCGGTTTTATAAAACCGGTTTTAGTAATTTCGATTTTATGCTGTGGTGTAGCCGTAGCCTGAGCTGATTCCTGACTTTTGTACTCCATACAGCCTTGCCCGTCCATATCTCTGTGGTGCAATGGGTCAGCGTGTTTGGCTGTTAACCGAAAGGATGGTGGTTCGAGCCCACCCAGGGACAGCGATGACCCACCCGCTGACCTGTGACTAAGAATCTGGTTTTAGAGTGTGTCCCAGAATCCAGTCTGCAAAATATTCTTGTTGTCTGAGTGTGAGGGGGTAGTCTTTTCCCCACCTATGGAGTTGTTTTCAACTTTCAGTGCAGAGAAAAGATTACAGCCCAGCAGCTTAGGAACATCTAAAAACTGCATTTAGTTATTAACCCCTGTTTATCTATTCATAGATCTAAACATGGATTAGAAGTATAAAAACCTCTATTTTTAAATTGGAAAGACACAAAAAACATAAAACATGCATTTAAAGATTTCACAAGAAATCCACAGCACTAAGTGCAAAAATCCCTTTACAACCTTTCTTATTTCACCATATTTTGGAACCCATGTCCCTTGGCTAACGAGATTTATGTAGGTTCGGGTGAGTCCCAAAATCATGAACCGCTAAGTTCCGTTCTACTGTCCTTGATTCATGTCACCGGAATAACTGCACTTTATTACCCCTGCCCTAATAAGATAGAGACTGAGGATCCCACAGCAGCCGAAATGATCCTTTGGACAAGCACCCCAATCATGCAATCCGGGGTGGGTGGAACCATGCAAATGACAGCAGCCTCAAAAGGCCTTTGCAACAGATCACCAACAGATGGCAAGGTAGAGTTCATTCTCACCCTGCTTATATCCTCCCCCAAGCCAAGAATTGGTGGTCCTGAGAAATCACATTCTCTATTATACCAACTCATTGGTATTGAATGTGAAGTTATGGCTAGCAAAAGTTGCCACCCATCTCTGCCTTGTAGCATCCAGCTTAGCCCTTGTTAACACATAAGTCAGTGGATTGTTCTCTGTCCACACCTGAAACTGAGCACCACACAAGTAGTCTCGAAATTTCTCAGTGATGGCCCATTTCAAGACCAAGAACTGCTGCTGGTAGAGGGGATAGCCAGTTTCGCTATCAGACAGTCCTCAGCTGGCAAAGCCTACAGATTTACATTTCCTTCTACTTCCTGGTACGGGACTGCTCCCAGACCTTCTAAACTGGCATCAGCATGCAGGATAAATGGTTTGTTTGGGTTAACAAGGACTAGGACTTGCACATGAACCAAGCAAATAATGATTTCCCGTAAAGCCCTGTCACTTCTCTCATCCCGCCATGTCCCAAATGGAGAAGAGAGGAGCCCCTCCCGTGTCCCAGGCCAGGAACACCAGAGGGGTTAGGGGGATGAGATGTTCCTGACTCAGTCCAGGTTTGCTAATGCTGCAGAGAAGAAGAGTTCCTTTCTCAGTCTAGATCAACTGGAATTGTTATTGCTGTGGGGGAAAAATGTCTCTCATCTGGTTCTTAGATGCTTTGGTAAGAGGGGACAGGCAGAGGTTTTTTTCTTCTCTCTGGAGCTCAAATTGCACACTTCTTCTCTGCTTTTTGCTCCAGCTTCATTTCTCTCTTGCATCTCAATTTTCTCTTTCCTGGTCTCATTCCAGAGCATTCACAGCCCAATTCTCTATCCTAACTCTGAGTCCTCTAGTGCACCCTTAATGTCTCATTCTAACCCCACCCCAGAGTCTGCACCCCCAGAGCCAGGGCCTTCATCCCTCTGCACTCCAACTCTCTGTCCCATGTAGCCTGATTTAGGGTACACTAATGATATTAGTTTGGATAATTTGATGAAAATTTAATTTATTAGCTTACATTTAATTTAATTTAATTGAGTTACAAAGTTACAGTTGCATTACTGCTATTCAGAAGATACATATGGCATTATATGCAACAAAGTTTTGGTTAATATACTCACAGCCTTCCTTGATAACCTGGTGGTAAGAGACACAGGACCAGCCTTGCAGTTCAGATTTCTCAATTCTTAATTGAAAGATGCAGTGCTTAGAAAAAGCTGGTGTTACTTAGGGTTTACTAGAATATGTTAAACTTTAGAATCAAAACCTAATAAACAAAGAATAACAACTTAGGGAAACCGAACTTAGCCTAGTTCCCTTGAAACTTAAAGTTTAAGAACAAGTACAGCCTGCTGATAGTACATAGAGAGAGAGTGGAGGAAGTAAGTCACAATGATAGAGCAAAGTGCTCTAGCGAGGTGGGTTACCTCTTTTATAGGGCACAAGGGCTGGAAATCCTTCCTCCTATGCCCAAATTTCATTCCTCACCCACAAAACATTAGGGTAAGTTTACTTTATAGGCTAGTATGTTTGTGCTTGTTGATGACATGTACATATGCCCATAAGTTACCTTGTGGTGTACCTGTTAAATCTGTGGGTATAACACTGAAAAAACTCCTATGCCATTTTCCATTGTCGATTGGTCTAGGTAAAGGTCTTAGACAGGCATGGTTACTCATCTATTTAAGTAACATGATAAAGATCGATTTTCCTCTCTGAGTAAAAGGTCACAATATAGATATGCTAACTTTGCCTTAGCTTAACATACAGGATAGGTCCTTATAAGTGATGTGTCTCAGTCCCCTAATCATTTTTATTGCCCTCTGCTGGACTCTTTCCAGTTTGTCCACATCCCTTCTCATGTGGGTCCCAACCCCAAAAGTACTCACATTTCACCCCATTGGCCCCAAAATGCCAGCTTTTAGTATGTAAATAGGGTGCTGCCATGGTCAAGTCACTCCCGAGCTCTTCAGTTGAGCCTGCTGGCAGAGAACAAGGTGAAAATTAGCCAGGATGTCACTGAGGGCTGGTCTACACTATGGGGGAAAATCGATCTTAGATACGCAACTTCAGCTACGTGAATAACGTAGCTGAAGTCGAAGTATCTAAGATCAAATTATTCATCCTCCTCACGGCTCGAGATCGATGTCCGCGGCTCCTCCTATCGATTCCACAACTCCGTTCGGCTTGGTGGAGTTACGGAATTGATATAAGCGCGTTCGGGGATCGATATATCGCGTCTAGATGAGATGCGATATATCGATCCCCGAGCAATCGATTGCTTCCCGCCGATACGGCGGGTAGTGAAGACGTACCCTCAGTCAAATCCCTGTGCTCCCCGCAGGTGGTATCGGAAAGCTCCAAGATGGCTCACTTCCCTTTCTCTCATCAGCTTCAGGCACAAACCAGCTGGGATTCTCCCCTGGCCTCAGGGTGTGGGGCTGCTCTGAGGGGATATTAGTGCAAAGATACAATTTCAATTTCTCTTAGAGAAATTGGAGGGCAATTTATATTTGGTAAAAATCTTATTTAGTGAAAGGAAAACTGCAGTGACAGCCTGGTTACTGAGGTGCAAAACACCTTCCTCCTGGGAGAAACAAGAAGTTAGAATTAGAAATTTACATCGTTTGTTCCTGTGTTGGTATAGTTTAATTTTGCTTCTGTGTAGGTTTGTTTCAGGCTGTGACCATTTTGGTTTATGGGGTTGTTTTGGTTTTTTTAGGTGGAATGGAGCTTTTAATTGACATTTGCTGGATTTGAATGGCTGACCTGCAAAACCAGTTTTGACATAGTTCTGCATATTTTATACAGATTTGACCAGTATTCAAGGATTCAATTCCTTTATAGGAGGTTTTAATGGTCATGCTTATTTATTTGATGTTATTTTATCATTCTGCTGTAGCACACTTTTTTGATAAAATGTTGAAATTATTAATTTACAGCATTTGTTTTTATTTTTACAAACAAAGTTTTTCTTAATGTTTGGGTTTTAAATTAAGCCTTGTTTTTGGTTTCAATTTTTCATTTAGGTTTTGGTTACTGATGGGATCTTTAAGAGAACTTTGGATTCAGTACTAAAATTTGGACAGATTTAGAATATTTAAAGTAAACCCTGTTTACTATTTTATTTTAATAAAGTTTGTATTGCTGTAAACCCTAGCCCGGGGGAGAGGAGATGAGCCTGGCCTTTAACTGAGAAGGAGCAGAGTCATGGCCCCCATGAAGGGTGGGGCCAGGTGATGGGGGGCACAGCCCCCCAATATTTTTGTCTAGCCCATCTCAGTCCCCCACTAAAGGAGAAGAGTCTGATGCCACCCCTGCTGGTCACTGGGTGTCACTGCTGCTTCATGGGAAACATGCTCTGTGCCTTACCCAGATTGATGGGAAACACACTCTGTGCCTTACCGTGACTGGTCCGTGGGTGTCACTGCTCGTAGAGGGCAGACACATGCTGTGCATTACGCCACCTGACCAGTGGGTGTCACTGCTGTATCAAGGGAAACACCTTCTGTGCATTACCTTGAATGACCACGAGGTGTCACTGCTGCTCCAAGGGAGACAGAAGAGCGGCCAGACTGGTTCAGACGCAAAGTCCATCTAGCCCAGTATCCTCCTGTCTTCTGACAGTGGCCAGTGCCAGGTGCCCCAGAGGGAATGAACAGAGCTGGGAATCATCAAGTGATCCATCCCCTATTGCTCATTCCCAGCTTCTGGCAAACAGAGGCTACAGGCATCATCCCTGCCCACCCTGGCTAATAGCCCTTGATGGAACTATCCACCATAAACGTATTTAATTCTTTTTTGAACCCTGTTATGGTCTTGGCCTTCACAATATCCTCTTGCAAGGAGTTCCACAGGTTAACTATGCAAACTGCCCTGAGTTTACCCCCCCTCCCGTCCCCAGGTTGTATATGGAAAAGAGGATGAGGATGAGGAGAGCCATGATGTGTCTGTCAGTGGCTGGTGCCTCAGTTTCCTCTAGGCAGCAGTGCTGCAGGCTCTTTTGGTCTGTCCCCATGCAACTGTGTCTGGGGAAGGGGAAGTAGAGGCTCAGGCTTCCCAGCCCCATGCCCCACCCCCAGCAGCTGGGGAATCCAGGCCAAATTTAACCCTGGTAGCTGGGCTGGGATTAGCCTGGACTGGGGTAGGGCTGGGGAGGAATTGGGAGGGAGACAGACGCACCTGCTGTGAGGGAAGATCCTCCCATTCCCTGCCAACCCCATTCACTCCTTGCAGCATAGCACCCCCTAGCGTTTCTTTCTCTGTCATGGGAGCTGTCTGCTGCCTGCTTCTCCCTTAGCATGGTCTCTCCCCATCCTGGGGCACTGGCATTGCCCATCCTGTGCAAACAGGCAGGCCCCGGTGTGCCCCATGGCACTGCTCTGCAATTGTGGGGGCAGCTGTTGGATGGAGCCATATCAAAATATGGGAGTGGGCAAGGCTGGGGACCAGGACTCCTGGGTTCTCCCCTCACATGTGGGAGGGGAGTGGAGGTTAGGGGGTAGATTAGGGGAGGGGCAGGGCTGGGATCCAGGGATACTGCTTTTTCTGGTTTTCTCCACCTCCTGCAGCTGCCTTGGTCCTTTCAGTGCATTTCTTGTTCCAAATTCATTTGCTGACTTGTGTAACTCACCCCAGAGGTGGCTGCATCTCAATGTTGGGTGAGGCACCCTTGGCTGCATCACCTCCTAACCACATCTCTCTCCCCCTTCGGGTGACCCTGCAGCACTCAGCAAACATCCACAAGATCATGGGGCACTTTGAGCACTGGGCAGGCAGGGGCCAGGCGCCCAGCCCTCCCTCCATAGAATGGGACCCAGCACCCCCTACTTTTTACAGGGATTAAAAAGGGGCAAAGGGGGGCAATCAGAGGAGGGGGTGGCCAGGTTCTGAGCAGGAGGTGGAAATTGACTGGTCGGGGGGTCAAGCAGCTGGAGGCAGAGTTAGGAGAGGGACTGAAGGGTAAAGTCAGGGAGGGGGGGAGGAGCCGGAGTTACACCCAGAGGGAGGTGCTGCCAGAGGGTTAAACCCTGGCACAGGCAGGGGCTGAGGGGTAACAGTTATCCCAGTGGGCTCAGACTCCAGTGTTTGCAAACATGGGGGTGGGAGCAGAGGGCTTTTTTATTTCCCCTCCCACAGGCAGCACCTCTCAGCATGGGCTTCCCAGGGCTGGGCTCTTAAAGGCACAGGCATCCCACTGCCTAGACACTGCAGCTCCTCTCTGATGTAACCTACTGAGGTGCTGCAGTAGGAGACTCAATTCAGTGAAACTGGCCATTCCCTATACGCCCCCCAGTCAGGGGGCTGTGCACCCCTTTCCCCAAATTTCCCCAACACCCCCTCCCTCAGTGGTCAGGTAGTTACATGCAGCGCTGCCAATGTTGTCATTGGTTGCAAATTTGAATGGAAATTGAAACGTTAACACACACTTTAAAAGCAGATACAACGTATGAAAACTACTTGTACCTGAGAAAGTAAAATAGGTTTGGAAAGTCTGGACAAAGCCGGGTTTCCTCACCCAGCTGTTGTGTTTGCTGACAATGTGGGTCCATTGGCTTCGGCAGTGTTGGCCAACCTTAGAATTTCAAATGATGATTTGTAAGCGAGGTGTGAATGAGCTCTCCCCTGACAGCTACTGATGACCAGGGTTGGGAGGAGGCTTTGGGACCAGACTGTATTTACATGAACTCACCTACTCTGCTGAGGTATCCAGCGGACAGAGCTGGGCTGCCTCTGCTCTAGGTGCCCGGAGGAGGGAAGGTGTGTGGGGCTCCAGCCTGGGACTCTTCCTCCCTCCTGCCAAGGCCTGACTATTAATCCCAGCCCTGTCACTCCTTTCTTCAAGCGCCATGTGGGCCAGAGGAAAAGTGTGGTAGGAAGCACAAGGGCCAAGCTTGTGAACATCAGGTGCAGCAGCAAGAATCCTAACTATCAGGGTAGCAAGTTCTAGAGCCCTAACCCATTGTAGCCATCTCAGCCAAAGACCTGCCTCTAGGAGGTGTGAGTCACCCAGCAGGAGGGGAAAGATTCACTCTTACACAGCTGGAGACAGGGAAGTTGAGCTCTGGGACGTTCCCATAAGCATCAGTAGCAAGTTTGTAGAAATTTTGGTGGTGCCTAGAACCCGCCCCCCAAATCCACCCCCACCTGCCTAAGACTCTGGGGGGGGATTTAGGGGGAAGATCTGGGCTTCAGATCCTGGGCTGGGGATTAGGGTACAGGAGGGGTGCAAGGTTCAGGATGGAGTTTGGGTGCTAGGTGCAGGCTCTGGCAGGGGTGAGAGGTGCAGGCTCTAGGGCTTGGAAGGAGTGCACCCTCTGGGAGGGAGCATAGGGCTGAGGATGAGGGATTCATGATGCAGGAGGGGCTCAGGACTGGGGCAGAGTATCAGGGTTCAGAGGGAGCTCAGGGTTGGGGGTGTTGGAGAGGCTCAGGGCAGCCTGCAGTAGGACTCTGGGGCAGCAGTTCTGCCCAGAATCTCTCTGCTCTAGCAGCAGGAGCAGGCAGGCCCATGCTGCTTTTTGTCAGGCAGGGGCCAGGGGAAGAGACCCAACTCCAAATATTGCTGGAGCAGGGCCCCCAGCCGTGAATATTCCTGGAGCCCGAGCACCACACATGTATATAACCTGCTGCCTATGACCACAAGCCAACACAAGATCCCACTGAGATTTGAACTCAGATTACAGGATTCAGAGTCCTGAGTGCTGCCCATTACACCATGGGACCAGCTTGTGCTGCCTTCTCTGCACATCGGTGACCCTCATGGGGCTGGCTTGTGTAAGGGGGCTCTTGGCCCTTTACTAAAACTTAGTGTGTGTGTGGGGGGGGGTTGGTTGGCTAGTTCCCAGCACCAATAGAAGGGGGAAGGATCAATGGGAAATCAGAACCCTGAGACTGAGGGTATGTCTACATCTACAATTTTGCAGCGCTGGTTGTTACAGCTGTATTAGTACAGCTGTATAGGGCCAGCGCTGCAGAGTGGCCACACTTACAGCAACCAGCTATGCAAGTGGTGTTAGATGTGGCCACACTGCAGCGCTGTTGGGCGGCTTCAAGTGGGGTTCGGGGAACGCGAGAGCAAACCGCCTGGGAAGCAGGTCTCCTTCCCCGGTTTGCTCCAGTGTTCCCCGAACCCCCGTGCAAGCAGGTCTTCCCCGCGCTTTGCTCTCGTGTTCCCCAAACCCCCGAGCAAGCAGGTCTCCTTCCCTGCGCTTTGCTCTCACGTTCCCCGAACCCCCGAGCAAGCAGGTCTCCTTCCCCGCGGTTTGCTCTCGCATTCCCCGAACCCCCGTGCAAGCAGGTCTCCTTCCCTGCGGTTTGCTCTCGTGTTCCCCGAACCCCCCTGCAAACCGCGGGGAAGGAGACCTGCTTGCTCGGGGGGTTCGGGGAACGCGAGAGCACACCGCGGGGAAGGAGACCTGCTTGCACGGAGGCGGTTTGGGGAACGCGAGAGCACACCGCGGAGAAGGAGACCTGCTTGCACGGGGGTTCGGGGAACACTGGTGTCATAAACAGATAGCTAAAGGTTAATGTCTATTTCACCTGAAGCACCTGACCAGAGGACCAATCAGGAAACTGGATTTTTTCAACTTTGGGTGGAGGGAATTTTGTGTCTGAGGTCTTTGTCTGTCTGCCTGCTTTCTCTGAGCTTTGGAGAAGTAGTTTCTGCTTTCTAATCTTCTGTTTCTAAGTGTAAGGACAAAGAGATCAGATAGTAAGTTATATGGTTTCTTTTCTTTGGTATTTGCATGAATATAAGTGCTGGAGTGCTTTGATTTGTATTCTTTTTGAATAAGGCTGTTTATTCAATATTCTTTTAAGCAATTAACCCTGTATGTGTCACCTTAATACAGAGAGACCATTTGTATGTATTTTTTCTTCCTTTTTCATATAAAGCTTTCTTTTTGAGACCTGTTGGAGTTTTCTTTTCTGGGAAATTTCAGGGAAATTGAGTCTGTACTCACCAGGGAATTGGTGGGAGGAAGAAATCAGGGGGAGATCTGTGTGTGTTGGATTTGCTAGCCTGATTTTGCATTCCCTCTTGGTGAAGAGGAAAGTGCTTTTGTTTCCAGGACTGGGAACGGAGAGGGGGAGTCACTCTGTTTGGATTCACAGAGCTTGTGTCTGTGTATCTCTCCAGGAGCACCTGGAGGGGGGAAGGAAAAAAGGATTATTTCCCTTTGTTGTGAGACTCAAGGGATTTGGGTCTTGGGGTCCCCAGGGAAGGTTTTTCAGGGGGACCAGAGTGCCCCAAAACACTCTAATTTTTTGGGTGGTGGCAGCAAGTACCAGGTCCAAGCTGGTAACTAAACTTGGAGGTTTTCATGCTAACCCCCATATTTTGAACGCTAAGGTCCAAATCTGGGTCTAGAGTTATGACATGGTGTGCAGTGGTGAGATAGAATCCAGAAGCCAGTAGGAATATTATATTTTTCTTTTCTCTGCTAAGGACTTTTTAGCAGAGGGGGTTTGGTTTTCAAAGAAACCAGAGAGAATTTTTTTTTCTGCTCTCTCTGGCAGTTTGTGGCTTGCATATTAAGCAAGAAGCCATTAAGGAGCTGTTACAGGTCTTTTGTCATGCAATAGCACTCCCATTAGGAGTCACATACCAGCACTATATACATGCAAATAAAGTGATTTTTCTAGTTTACGCTAGAGGAAGAAAAGGAAATAAGCACTGTTGCTAGGCAGACTTCAGGAGACAACAGAGAACCTGCAGTTCTGAAGATAAACACCGGAGGGCACCCCAACACAAGAAAACAGAAACCATGTCTACCAAGACAAAAATGGAGGCTGAAGTACAATTCAAAGAACCTGAACACAGGCTAGAGATGGAAAAACACAAACAGGAGCTAGAAATAAAACAAAAAGAGATGGAGATGAAAGAAAGAGAAGAACAGATCAAACAGGCAGCCCATAAAAGAGAACAAGAAGCCAAAAATGCCGCCCACCACAGAAACCTAGAAGAAGAAGAGGTGGCCCGTCGCCGAGACATGGAAAAACAACAAAAAGAGATGGAACTCCAGAGGGAAGCCCACCGACAGGCCATGGAATTAGAAAAGGCTAAGCAAAACACAGCCAACCCTAACAACCCTGCGCCAATTATCGTTCCACAGCACAGGAAATTTCCCACCTACAAGGCAGGTGATGACACCGAGGTCTTCTTGGAAAATTTTGAAAGAGCCTGTCTTGGGTACAGCATCCCTGAAGACCAGTACATGGTAGAATTGAGGCCACAGCTCAGTGGACCTTTAGCAGAGGTGGCAGCTGAAATGCCTAAAGAGAACATGAACGACTATAAACTTTTTCAAACCAAGGCCAGATACAGAATGGGGATAACCCCGGATCATGCCCGTCGGCGTTTCAGAACCCAAAAGTGGACACCAGATGTGTCATTTCCCAAACACGCCTACTACGTTGGGAAAAATTATGAGGCCTGGATATCAGGACACAATGTTAAAACCTTGGAAGAACTGCACCTCCTCATACAAATGGAGCAGTTCTTGGATGGTGTTCCTGAGGACATAACACAGTACATACAAGATGGAAAACCCAAAGATCTCGCTGAGGTGGGGGAGATTGGAGCCAGATGGATGGAAGTGGCAGAAAGCAAGAAAGCTACGGTCAAGGGGAACGAATACCCCAGGGGGCACACCGACCATAAACCCTACAACCAAGGACAGCCAAAGACCCCACATACAACCCAAGTAAAGCCACAGACGCCCTATTCTTCCACCTCACCAGTCTCCAGTAACTCACCTCGGCCCACTGACCCATCAGATGGAAGATGCTTTAAGTGTAATGAACTGGGACATATCAAGGCCAACTGTCCAAAGAACACCATGCGAGTGCAATTCATTACACCACCATCACACCAAAGATCCCCAGGCCCAGATGCCTCTCAAATACCCTTGGAGCGAAGGGAAAATTTGAGAGTGGGCGGAAAGAAGGTTACTGCGTGGAGAGACACGGGGGCACAAGTGTCAGCTATCCACCAATCCTTCGTTGACCCCAAATTCATCAACCCAAAGGCCAAAGTGACAATTTACCCCTTCATGTCACAAGCTGTAGACTTGCCTACAGCTGAACTGCCTGTCCAGTACAAAGGCTGGTCAGGAATGTGGACTTTTGCAGTCTATGACAATTATCCTATCCCCATGCTACTGGGGGAAGACTTGGCCAACCAGGTGAAGCGGGCCAAGCAAGTGGGAATGGTTACACGTAGCCAAACCAGGCAAGCTTCCAGACCCATTCCTGTTCCTGAACCGTCCACTGACGCCCTGTCTGGGTTACCAGAGACCCAGACAGAGGTAGTGGACCCGGATTCCATGCCAACCACTGAAACAGCCACAACACCTCCAGTCCCAGGCCCGGAACTGGAACAGCAACCAGCACCAGCAAGTGCAACCACATCTTCAAACTCAAAGCCAGAGGGCGCCAGCGAGCCAGAACTGGCAAAAGCAACAGACAGCCATACCCAAACGGCTCAGCCAGAGTCTGAAATACCCTGAGGTGCACCAGCGGAGCGCGGTTCACCAGCAACGGAAACAACCCCATCACCTACATCGCTTCCAGAGGGACCAAGCCCAAGTCCACAGTCTGAGGAAGAACTGGTGACCCCAGCCTCAAGGGAACAGTTCCAGACTGAGCAGGAAGCAGATGACAGCCTTCAGAAAGCTTGGGCGGCGGCACGGAGCACCCCACCGCCTCTCAGCTCTTCGAATCGATCCCGGTTTATTATAGACCAAGGACTTTTATACAAGGAAATTCTCTCTGGTGGACACCGGGAAGAATGGCAGCCGCAAAAACAGTTGGTGGTTCCAACTAAGTACCGGGGGAAGCTCTTAAGCTTAGCCCATGATCATCCCAGTGGCCATGCTGGGGTGAACAGAACCAAGGACCGGTTGGGGAAGTCCTTCCACTGGGAGGGGATGGGCAAGGACGTTGCCAAGTATGTCCGGTCTTGTGAGGTATGCCAAAGAGTGGGAAAGCCTCAAGACCAGGTCAAGGCCCCTCTCCAGCCACTCCCCATAATTGAGGTCCCATTTCAGCGAGTAGCTGTGGATATTCTGGGTCCTTTCCCAAAAAAGACACCCAGAGGAAAGCAGTACGTACTGACTTTAGTGGACTTTGCTACCCGATGGCCGGAAGCAGTAGCTCTAGGCAACACCAGGGCTAACACTGTGTGCCTGGCCCTAACAGACATCTTTGCCAGAGTAGGTTGGCCCTCCGACATCCTTACAGATTCAGGGTCTAATTTCCTGGCAGGGACCATGGAAAAACTGTGGGAAACTCATGGAGTGAATCACTTGGTTGCCATCCCTTACCACCATCAAACCAATGGCCTGGTGGAAAGGTTCAATGGAACTTTGGGGGCCATGATACGAAAATTCATCAACAAATTCTCCAATAATTGGGACCTAGTGTTGCAGCAGTTGCTGTTTGCCTACAGGGCTGTACCACATCCCAGTTTAGGGTTTTCACCATTTGAACTTGTGTATGGTCACGAGGTTAAGGGGCCATTACAGTTGGTGAAGCAGCAATGGGAGGGGTTTACGCCTTCTCCAGGAACTAACATTCTGGACTTTGTAAGCAACCTACAAAGCACCCTCCGACACCCTTTAGCCCTTGCTAGAGAGAACCTAAAGAATGATCAGGAAGAGCAAAAGGCCTGGTATGACAGACATGCCAGAGAACGTTCCTTCAAGGTAGGAGACCAGGTTATGGTCTTGAAGGCGCAACAGGACCATAAGATGGAAGCATCATGGGAAGGGCCATTCCCGGTCCAAGAGCGCCTGGGAACTGTAAACTACCTCATAGCATTTCCCAATTCCTCACTAAAACCTAAAGTTTACCATGTTAATTCTCTCAAGCCTTTCTATTCCAGAGACTTACAGGTTTGTCAGTTTACAGTCCAGGGAGATGATGCTGAGTGGCCTGACGGTGTCTACTACGACGGAAAAAAAGACGGTGGCGTGGAAGAGGTAAACCTCTCAACCACCCTGGAACGTCTGCAGCGGCGACAAATCAAGGAACTGTGCACTAGCTTCGCCCCATTGTTCTCAGCCACCCCAGGACGGACTGAACGGGCATACCACTCCATTGACACAGGTAATGCTCACCCAATCAGAACCCCACCCTACTGGGTGTCTCCTCATGCCCAAGCTGCTATAGACCGGGAGATCCAGAACATGCTACAAATGGGTATAATCCGCCCATCTACCAGTGCATGGGCATCTCCAGTGGTTCTGGTACCCAAAGCAGATGGGGAAATGCGCTTTTGCGTGGACTACCGTAAGCTAAATGCGGTAACTCGTCCGGACAACTATCCAATGCCATGCACCGATAAGCTATTGGAGAAGTTGGGACGTGCCCAGTTCATCTCTACAATAGACTTAACCAAGGGGTACTGGCAAGTACCGCTAGATGAACCTGCCAAGGAGAGGTCAGCATTCGTCACCCATGCGGGGGTGTATGAATTCAATGTCCTTCCTTTCGGCCTTTGAAATGCACCCGCCACCTTCCAGAGGCTGGTAGATGGTCTACTAGTTGAACTGGGAGAATTTGCAGTCGCCTACCTCAATGATGTGGCCATTTTTTCAGATTCCTGGCCCGAACACCTACTACACCTGGAAAAGGTCTTTGAGCGCATCAGGCAGGCAGGACTAACTGTTAAGGCCAAAAAGTGTCAAATAGGCCAAAACAGAGTGACTTACCTGGGGCACCAGGTGGGTCGAGGAACCATAAACCCCCTACAGGCCAAGGTGGATGCTATCCAAAAGTGGCCTGTCCCAAGGTCAAAGAAACAGGTCCAATCCTTCTTAGGCTTGGCCGGATACTACAGGCAATTTGTACCACGCTACAGCCAAATCGCTGCCCCACTGACCGACCTAACCAAAAAAACCCAGCCAAATGCAGTTAAGTGGACTAATAAGTGTCAAAAGGCCTTTACCCAACTTAAGGCAACGCTCATGTCTAACCCTGTACTCAGGGCCCCGGACTTTAACAAGCCATTCCTAGTAACCATGGATGCATCTGAGCGTGGTATAGGAGCAGTGCTCATGCAGGAAGCAACAGATCACAACTTCCATCCTGTCGTGTTTCTCAGCAAGAAATTGTCTGAGAGGGAAAGTCACTGGTCAGTCAGTGAAAAGGAATGCTATGCCATTGTGTACGCCCTGGAAAAGCTACGCCCATATGTTTGGGGACGGCGGTTCCAACTACAAACTGACCATGCTGCACTAAAGTGGGAACAACAAAAAACTTCTTCGTTGAAGTTTAGCTCTCCAAGATTTTAATTTTAAAATTCAACACATCACCGGAGCTTCTAACAAAGTTGCTGATGCACTCTCCCGTCAGAGTTTCCCAGAATCCAGTAGTTAAAAAGTGTTCTTAAAATGTAGAAGTCTGTTAGTTATATACTTAGTAGTATATGTAAAGGTGCATGTGTTGTAGTAATCTGTTTATTTTAAAGTTCTAGAGGAAAATCGCCGCCAGTGAGCTTCCCCACTGTCTGCAATTTGGGGGGCGTGTCATAAACAGATAGCTAAGGGTTAATGTCTCTTTCACCTGAAGCACCTGACCAGAGGACCAATCAGGAAACCGGATTTTTTCAACTTTGGGTGGAGGGAATTTTGTGTCTGAGGTCTTTGTCTGTCTGCCTGCTCTCTCTGAGCTTTGGAGAAGTAGTTTCTGCTTTCTAATCTTCTGTTTCTAAGTGTAAGGACAAAGAGATCAGATAGTAAGTTATATGGTTTCTTTTCTTTGGTATTTGCATGAATATAAGTGCTGGAGTGCTTTGATTTGTATTCTTTTTGAATAAGGCTGTTTATTCAATATTCTTTTAAGCAATTAACCCTGTATGTGTCACCTTAATACAGAGAGACCATTTGTATGTATTTTTTCTTTCTTTTTTATATAAAGCTTTCTTTTTGAGACCTGTTGGAGTTTTCTTTTCTGGGAAATTTCAGGGAAATTGAGTCTGTACTCACCAGGGAATTGGTGAGAGGAAGAAATCAGGGGGAGATCTGTGTGTGTTGGATTTGCTAGCCTGATTTTGCATTCCCTCTGGGTGAAGAGGAAAGTGCTTTTGTTTCCAGGACTGGGAACGGAGAGGGGGAGTCACTCTGTTTGGATTCACAGAGCTTGTGTCTGTGTATCTCTCCAGGAGCACCTGGAGGGGGGAAGGAAAAAAGGATTATTTCCCTTTGTTGTGAGACTCAAGGGATTTGGGTCTTGGGGTCCCCAGGGAAGGTTTCTCAGGGGGACAAGAGTGCCCCAAAACACTCTAATTTTTTGGGTGGTGGCAGCAAGTACCAGGTCCAAGCTGGTAATTAAACTTGGAGGTTTTCATGCTAACCCCCATATTTTGAACACTAAGGTCCAAATCTGGGACTAGAGTTATGACAACTGGACTAAACTGGGGAAGGAGACCTGCTTCCCCGCGGTTTGCTCTCGCGTTCCCCGAACCCCCCTGCAAACCGCGGGGAAGGAGACCCGCTTGGGGGGGGATTCGGAGAACACCGGAGCAAACCGCGGGGAAGGAGACCTGCGTGATTACCAGAGAGGCTTCCTCAGGTATGGTGGGATACCTGCTTATTTCATGGAGGTCAAGAAAAACGCAGGTAAGTGTCTACACTTGATTACCAGCGCTGGATAACCAGCGCTGGATCCTCTACACCTGAGACAAAACGGGAGTACGGCCAGCGCTGCAAACAGGGAGTTGCAGCGCTGGTGATGCCCTGCAGATGTGTACACCTCCTAAGCTGCAGCGCTGTAACCCCCTCACCAGCGCTGCAACTTTGTGATGTAGACAAGCCCTGACAGTCCCCAGGGACTCCAAGTTAGCCGCACTGACAGGCCAGGCAGTGTAATGAGGGAGTCACCAGGCCAGGGGGTCCCATCCTCCATGTGAGTTGGAACTGCCTGGGCCAGAGTGGGGCAGAGCTAAGGAGAGAGCAGGAGCCCGAGTAGAGCTGGGAACCAGAGCTGTGCAGGTGTAGTGCCAGAAACTGCTGCATGTAGGAATTTGCAACCTGTAGCAGTTACTGATACCTGAGGTTGTTCTTATTTGCTGACTTGTCCTAGCTGGCTAAAACTTGACAGTGGTTTCTCTAGCAAAGGCCAGTCCCTGGCCCCTTGGTCCAGACATCCTCCTTCATATCAGGCTAGGGAGACCAGATGTCAAGATGAAATATTGGGATGTGGGGGGCGGAGCAAAAAAAAATAAGCCGGAGGGCCCCCCCTGCCACCAAGCGGAAGTGGTACAACCCCATCTCCAACCAATTCTCGGCTCCAACCTCTGCTACACCCCTAGCTCCCCCATCCCCTCACTCCTGGGCCCAGCCTTCCCTCTCCAGGTCTGCAAGGGGAATGTGAAGCGGCTGTTCCTGCGGGGGTGGGGCGCTGGGTTCCCTCCCAGCTCTGCAGGGGGAATGTGAAGTGGCCGTTCCTGCAGGGGCGGGGCACTGGGTTCCCTCCCCAGCTATGCCAGGGGACTGGGGAGCTGCCGTTCCTGCGGGAGTAAGGCGTTGCCATCCCTCCCTAGCTCTGCCAGAGGACAGGGCAGCGGCAGTATTAGCAGGGGCAGGGCGCTTGGTTGTCTCCCCAGCTCTGCGAGGGGACTGGAGAGCAGCCGTTCCTGGGCGCGTGGGGCACTAGGTTCCTTCCTAGCTCTGTGACTGGAGTGGGGAGCAGCCGTTCCTGTGGGGTTGGGGCGCTGGGTTCCCTCCCCAGCTCTGCGAGGCGACAGGGTAGTGGCCGTTCCTGCGGGGGCAGGGTGCTACCTCCCCTCCCCAGCTCTGAGAGGGGACTGGGACACAGTCTTTCCTGCGGGGGCGGGGCGCTAGGTTCCCTTCCCAGCTCCGCCAGGAGACTGAGGAGTGGCCGTTCGTGCGGGCGTGGGGCTTCCCTCCCCAGCTCTGGGAGGGGAGCAGGGAGTGGCGGTTCGAGTGGGGGAGGGGCGTTGCCTTCCCTCCCCAGCTCTGGCAGGGGCCTGGGGAGTGTCGGTTCCAGCAAGGGCGGGGCGCTAGCTTCGCTCCCCAGTTTTGGATTGGGACTAGGGAGTGGCCATTCAAGTGAGGACGGGGCACTGGCCTCCCTCCCCAGCTCTGGCAGAGGCGTGGGGTGTGGCTGCTCAAGCGGGGGCAGGGCGCTGGCTTCCCTCTCCAGCTGTGGGAGGGGTCTGGGGAGTGGCGGTTCGAGTGGGGACAGGCAGCGAGCTCCTTGCTTTAATCACAGCCTCAGAGCCAGCGTGAGCCCCCTCTCCGGTGTGCAGGAGGGGTGGGGAGCATCTCTCCCTCCCACTCAGACCCAGGGGGCTGGTTACAGGTAGGCAGGTATCCTGAGCCCAGCAGCCCCTCCCCCCTGCCAGCCACGTCATTTGCATTTTCACAGATCATTTCTGTCTTACCCAATTGGTTCCCTGGATTTGAATTCAAACCCTCGGCCGTTACAGGAGCAGGGCCTGGATCCTGTCCCAAAGAGACACAGTCACGCCCCAACAGGGCCTCCCAGCCAATATCCTGGAGAACCCCAACGACCAGCCAGCCAGACCCCTCCTGGGTCTGCACATGGATCCAGGCCATATGCAGGACGGGGGGCTTCACCCTGGGGACCTTCACCCAGGTCCCACAGCCCCTCAGCATCTGTGGCTGCACCACCACAGTTCTCTCTGTCCCAGGGTCTTGCCACCCCATGCATGTTTCCCCACTGACCCTTGGGCAGCCCCCTATGTCCCTCTGCTCCACCATCCCAGTCCATGCTGGTGCTGCTTCTCCTGCAGCTTTTCCTCAGGCTCTTGCTCTCACGATCCTCTTGCACTCTCAGGCTCTGCTCCCATCCCATATGTCTTCGATTCCCTGATGGGGAACTTGATCGTGAAAACCATCATCTGTTTGGAGACCAGACTCTCGAGGATGTCTGGCTGCTGCTCCAGCTGCTCCCAGGTACTTTTGTAGCCTCATCTGGGTCAGGAATCTGCTCCTCAGACGTGTCCTTCTCCTCCCACTCATGATTAACTGTGCCTTGGTGAACTTCCCTGTGCGTAACCCTCTTTGTACACAGGATCACAATGTCCTTCTCAAGGAGATGGTGATAGGCCATCACTTCACCATTCCCAAGTGGCTCTGGACTGACAGGCCTGTGTGCTCTTGGCTCCCCCATGGTTTCCAGGAAGAACCCCTGGTGTGGCAGCCCCTTCTCGTGGTCACCACCTCTTTGCCAGGGTCGAGCTGCAGACTCCTCCGCCCCTGGGACTGCTCCTGCCATCCCCAGGGGAACCTGCTACCGCAAAAATCCTCTCTCCCAGGGCAAGCGGCAAGCTCCTCCGCACCTGAGACTGCTGGCTGCAGTCCTCGGGGGACCCTGTTGCTCCAACAGTCCTTCTCGCTGGTCACACACTCCCAGAGGTTAACCGCTCCCTGAAACTGTCCCTCTCTGAGCCTTCAGCACGCCTGGTTCTCATTATCCCTCCTTTGTTTTACTGCTCCCCAGTCACTTACTGCAAGCAGCGCCATTCACGGGGTGCAGTACATCCCACCTCTGCCACCAGTTGTCACAGAGACCATGGCAATGCTCTGGAACTGCTCCCCACAAAACCAGTCAGGACTTTGAGGAGCCTCCTCTCCCTTGGAGCAGAAGTTTTTAGGGCAAGAGGCTCACAAGTCTTTACCTCCTGGGTCTCTCCTTGGAGCATTCAGCATCCTCTGACCCGCCGTGCGCTTCCCACAGCGAGTCTGCCCAGGCAAGGTCCATTCTGGTGTGGTATCAAGGTTTTTTCTCCACTTTTAAATTTAACGTCCAAAAAGTGGGGACCTGCATGATCACTTTTAATCTTTATTACCAGCTTAAATTTGGTATGCTGCCACCAGCCAAAAATATAGTGTTTGGCACACTTCCTGTTCCACCAAAGCCTTCCCTGGGGAATCCAAGACTCAAACCCCTTGGATCTGAACACAAGGAGAAATTAGCTTTCCCTCCCCTCTTTTTCCCCCAAGACTTTCCCCTCCCTGGGTTACCCTGAGAGGCTACACTGATCCAAACTCCTTGGATCTTAAAACAAAGCGTAATTAACCTCCCCCCCGTCCTTTACCTCCCACCAATCTCTGGTGCGTTCAGACCCAATCCCCTTGGGTCTTAAAACAAGGAAAAAAATCAATCAGGTTCTTAAAATAGAAAGCTTTTAATTAAAGAAAGAAAAGGTAAAAATTATCTCTGTAAAATCAGGATGGAAAATGTTTTACAGGGTATTCAGATTTATATAGCCTAGAGGGACCTCCCCGCCCCCTTAGCCTGAGATTCAAAGTTACAGCAAACAGAGGTAAAAATCCTTTCAGCAAAAGACACATTTACAAATAAAGAAAACAAACATAAGATTGATCCACGTTTCCTGGCTATACCTACTACTCTGAAACATGAATGACTGATTCAGAAAGATTGGAGAAAACCTGGTTGCACGTCTGGTCCCTCTTAGCCCCAAGAGCGAACAAAGAACAAAACAAACAGCACAACAAAGACTTCCCTCCACCAAGATTTGAAAGTATCTTCTCCCCAGATTGCTCCTCTGGTCAGGTGTCAGCCAGGTTCACTGAGCTTCTTCCCTTTACAGGTAAAAGAGACATTAACCCTTAACCGTCTGTTTATGACAGGAGGGAAGCCAGCGCCCCCCCAGGCTGGAACCACCACTCCCCAGGCCCTTCCCAGAGCTGGGAACGGAAGTCTGCGCCCTGCCCCCGCTGGAAGTGCCCCTCCCCTGTATCCTCCCAGAGTTGGGTCGGGAACCCAGCGCCCCTCCCCCTCTCGAACGGCCACTCCCCTGTCCCCTCCCAGAGCTGGCGAGGGAATACAGCACCCCACCCCCGCTGGAACGGCCACTCCCGAGTCCCCTGACACAGCTAAGGAGGGAAGGCAGCGCCCCACCCCCGCAGGAACGACCGCTACCTAGTACCCTTACAGAGCTGGGGAGGGAACCCAGAGCACAGACTCCGCAGGAAAGACCATTTCCCAGTCTCCTCGCAGAGCTGGGGAGGGAAGGCAATGCCCCACCCCCGCAGGAACGGCTGCTCCCCAGTCCTCTCGCAGAGCTGAAGAGGGAAGGCAGCACCCTGACCCCGGTGGAACGGCCGCTCTCTAGTTCCCTGACAGAGCTGGGAGGGGAACCCAGTGCCACTACCCCTCAGGAACGGCAGCTCCCCATTCCCCTCGCAGAGCTGGGGAAGGAAGGCAGCGCCCCGCTGCCGCTGGAACGGCCACTCTCTAGTCCCCTCGCAGAGCTGGGGAGGGAACGAAGCGCCCCGCCCCTGCAGGAACAGCCGCTCCCAGTCCCCTCGCAGAGCTGGGGAGGGAAAGCAGGACCCCCAGAACTCTGGACCCATACACCCTGCCCGCTCTCTGCCTGCCACAACCACTCTCCACACCTCTACCTTCTGACAGCCCCCCCAGAACTCCCAACTCATCTAAGCCCCCCATCTCCTTGTTCCCTGACCACCCCAGAGACCCCTAACTGTGCCCCCAGGACCCTCCTTGCTCCCTGTTCCCTGACTGCCCTGTCTCCTATCCACCCCCTACCCCCCTAAGAGACCACGGGACTCCCACTGAGCCACATCCCCAAACAGGCCTTCTTTGCTGACTGTTACACTCAGAGCCTGCATCTTTCCAACGCATCCAGTGGCTTATAAGCTTCATGGGAAACCCTTTCCCCCTAGTCATGCTCTCGTGCAGGTTGCTGGTTCTTAGGGGTCACTTTGCAGCAGGGCCAGACTTGATGTGTGGTGCAGAGAGAGTTTGTGCGCCCTGGACTCAAAGTTAGCTAAAAAAAAAAAATGCAAGGGAAAAACTGCTGGCTGGGAGCTAAATATGCAGGACAATGGGTTGGGATTCTTCTACGCTCAGATTTTTTATGTAACTGGCAGTCTCCCAAATGATGGTCTGTTCTTTCCCTCAAAATGCCAGCTAAGCCTCTCCTTTTTAATTTAAAGCTCCATGAAAGGAAAAAAATAACGAGGAAGAAAGCATAGAAGCTACGGATGTAGTTGAGAAAGGACTTGGAGTGATAAAAGGCCAAAGGAAGGAAAGCAGCAATGTTTCTGCCAGGGACCTTTTGCATGTTAGGCAAATGTGATAACCACTGCACTACAGAAACTAGCTGCTGTCAGTTTTGAGGCCCTTTTCTAAGGTTTTCTCAGTAGCCGCTACACCAGCTTATTTCCCTTTGAAGAACAGAGAAACCAAAGGGCATCAAGAACTTATGTTTTTTGGATGAGCCAAGAAAAGGGAGTAGCATTGTCCCCCTTGGGTAGCCCCTGTTCAATTCCAGGTCTGAAAACAAAACTCTTCTGCAAGAATATCCAAAAAATGTGTTTCACTTCACTTCATAAGTACAGTTGTGTGGCAATTAAATGATGACCCTAAAGTTTCATAAAAGCAAAGAATGCTAAACAAAAAAGTGTGGGAAATACGGATGTATTTGAGAAAATGGCTTGGAATGAGGTTAACTGTAAAGAAATAAGAAGTGATGGAATGGATTAGACAGAATCTGTTTGGGCAAAAATCGCACTGGGAAAGAGAGCTAATAGAGCCTCCCCTGAGATACTGCTTGGGGTGTGCTACAGATCACCGGGATCTGATTTGGATATGGATAGAGAGCTCTTTAATGTTTTTAATGAAGTAAACACTAATGGGAATTGTGTGATCATGGGAGACTTTAACTTCCCAGATATAGACTGGAGGACAAGTGCTAGTAAGAATAATAGGACTCAGATTTTTCTGGATGTGATAGCTGATGGATTTCTTCACCAAGTAGTTGAAGAACCAACAAGAGGGGATGCCATTTTAGATTTGGTTTTGGTGAGTAGTGAGGACCTCATAGAAGAAATGGTTGTAGGGGACAACCTTGGTTCAAGTGATCATGAGATAATTTAGTTCAAACTAGATGGAAGGATAAACAAAAATAGATCTGGGACTAGGGTTTTTGACTTCTCAAGAGCTAACTTTAAAGAATTAAGGAAATTAGCTAGGGAAGTGGATTGGACTGAAGAACTTGTGGATCTAAATGCAGAGGAGGCCTGGAATTACTTTAAGTCAAAGCTGCAGAGACTATCAGAAGCCTGCATCCCAAGAAAGGGGAAAAAAACCATAGGCAGGAGTTGTAGACCAAGCTGGATGAGCAAGCATCTCAGAGAGGTGATTAAGAAAAAGCAGAAAGCCTACAAGGAATGGAAGATGGGTGGGATTAGCAAGGAAAGCTATCTTAGTGAGGTGAGAACATGTAGGGATAAAGTGAGAAAAGTTAACAGCCATGTAGAGTTGGACCTTGCAAAAGGAATTAAAACCAATAGTAAACGGTTCTATAGCCATATAAATAAGAAGAAAATAAAGAAAGAAGAAGTGGGATCACTAAACACTGAGGATGGAATAGAGGTTAAGGATAACCTAGGCATGGCCCAATATCTAAATAAATACTTTGCCTCAGTCTTTAATAAGGCTAATGAGGAGTTTAGGGATAATGGAAGGATGGCAAATGGGAATGAGAATATGGAGGTAGATATTACCACATCTGAGGTAGAAGCCAAACTTGAATAGCTTAATGGGACAAAATCGGAGGGCCCAGATAATCTTCATCCAAGAATATTAAAGGAACTGGCAAGTGAAATTGCAAGCTCATTAGCAAGAATTTTTAATGAATCGGTAAACTTAGGGGTTGTACCGTATGACTGGAGAATTGCTAACATAGTTCCTATCTTTAAGAAAGGGGAAAAAAGTGATCCAAGTAACTATAGGCCTGTTAGTTTGACATCTGTAGTATGTAAGGTCTTGGAAAAAATTTTGAAGGAGAAAGTAGTTAAGGACATTGAGGTTAATGGTAATTGGGACAAATTACAACATGGTTTTACAAAAGGTGGATAGTGCCAAATCAACCTGATCTCCTTCTTTGAGAAGGTGACAGATTATTTAGACAAAGGAAATGCAGTAGATCTAATTTACCTCAATTTCAGTAAGGCATTTGACACGGTTCCACATGGGGAATTATTAGTTAAACTGGAAAAGATGGGGATGAATTTGAAAATTGAAAGGTGGATATGAAACTGGTTAAAGGGGAGACTACAATGGGTCGTACTGAAGAGTGAACTGTCAGGCTGGAAGGAGATTACTAGTGGAGTTCCTCGAGGATCAGTTTTGGGACCAATCTTATTTAACCTTTTTTATTATTGACCTTGGCACAAAAAGCGGGAATGTGCTAATAAAGTTTGCAGATGACACAAAGCTGGAGGGTATTGCTAACACAGAGAAGGACTGGAATATCATACAGGAAGATCTGGATGACCTTGTAAACTGGAGTAATAGTAATAGGATGAAATTTAATAGTGAAAAGTGCAAGATCATGCATTTAGGGATTAATAATAAGAATTTTAGTTATAAATTGGGGACACATCAGTTGGAAGCAATAGAATAGGAGAAGGACCTTGGAGTATTGGTTGATCACAGGATGACTATGAGCCGCCAATGTAATATGGCTGTTAAAAAAGCTAATGCAGTTTAAGGATGCATCAGGCGAGGTATTTCCAGCAAAGATAAGGAGGTGTTAGTACCATTATATAAGGCACTGGTGAGACCTCATCTGGAATACTGTGTGGAGTTCTGGTCTCCCATGTTTAAGAAGAATAAATTCAAACTGGAACAGGTTCAGAGACGGGCTACTAGGATGATCCCAGGAATGGAAAACCTGTCTTATGAAAGGAGACTCAAAGAGCTTGGCTTGTTTAGCTTAACCAAAAGAAGGTTGAGGGGGAATATGCTTGCTCTTTATAAATATATCAGAGGGATTAATATTAGGCAGGGAGAGGAATTATTTAAGTTTAATGCCAATGTAGACACAAGAACAAATGGGTATAAACTGGACACTAGGAAGTTTAGACTTGAAATTAGATGAAGGTTTCTAACCATTAGAGGAGTGAAGTTCTGGAACAGCCTTCCAAGGGGAGTAGTGGGGCAAAAGTCATATCAGGCTTTAAGACTAAGCTTGATAAATTTATGGAAGGGATGGTATGATGGGATAGCTTAATTTTGGCAATTGATCTTCGATTATCAGCAGGTAAGTATGCCCAGTGGTCTGTGATGGGAAGTTGGATGGGATGGGATCTGAGTTACTGCAGAGAATTCTTTCTTGAGTGCTGGCTGGTGAGCCTTGCCCACATGCTCAGGGTTTAGCTGATGGCCATATTTGGGGTCGGAAAGGAATTTTCCTCCGGGGCAGATTGGCAGAGGCCCTGGAGGTTTTTTGCCTTCCTCTGCAGCATGGGGCATGGGTCACTTGCTGGTGGATTCTCTGCAGCTTGAGGTCTTCAAACCACAATTTGAAGACTTCAGTAACTCAGACATAGGTTAGGAGTTTGTTATAGAAGTGGATGGGTAGGATTCTGTGGCCTGCTTTGTGCAGGAGGTCAGACTAGATGATCATATTGGTCCCTTCTGAGCCTAAAGTCTATGAAGACAAAAATTGATCAGTTGAGATAACAGGCCCTGTTTCCCCCTGGTTTGGAACTTCTCTCACAACTACTGGAATAGAAAAGCTAAGCAAATGGAGTTCTATTGTTCCAAAGGAGATTGAAGTGAGGCTATTTTCTCCAGATGGTCATGTCAGGAGTGGGATTTGAAACCATGTCTCTATGCAGAGACCAGAACACCAAAAGGACTGGAAAAAAGAGTCTTAAAACTAGCACTTTAGATCAGTCCACCATCCTCCTGCTACAAAGACTATGACTTAGACTCATAGACTCATAGGTCAGAAGGGACCAATCTGATCATCTAGTCTGACCTCCTGCACAAGGCAGGCCACAGAACCCCACCCATCCAATTTTATAACAACCCCTATCCCAGGACTGAGTTATTGAAATCCTCAAAATTGGTTTCTACTTTTTGTTAATAGTTGATGAACTCTTTAGGGAGGTCATGATGGCACAACTCTTTCAACTCCTAGAGACCTTCTACAGCACAGCTGATTTTTAGACACACTCACCCAGACCTAAAGTTACACGTTTCCTGGAGCTCCATGAGTTCTGTGGTGTTGTAATCTCCCTGCTCGCGTTTTAAGTGAACAAAAGATGGGTGCTGGCATTCTGAGACAGTAATGGTGAACCTCAAAATCATGCCCTGTGCGCCAGACAGTTAAGCAACCAGCATCTACAACTTCTACCATGACAGCATCCTGTCTGGGAACAAATCACTGCTCAATAGCTGGGGTGTGAAATCCTCATTTCTGTGTTGTTCTATCACTGTAGTCCCCACTTTCCTATTGCTTGTCTGTATAATCTCTGTCTGGTTCTGTGACTGTTTCTGTCTGCTGTATAATTAAATTGTTGGGTGTAAACTAAGGTAAATTAAGGCAGTGGGGTATAATTGGTTAGAAAATTATGTTCCAATGTGTTAGGATTGGTTAGTTACATTTCAGTAAAATGCTTGTTTAAGGCATAACTAAGCAGAACTTGAGTTTTACTGTATAGTCTACAGTCAATCAGGAAGTAAGGAGGGGAATGGGAATGGGGGGTAGGGAAATTGGAATTATGTTTTGCTAAGGGGGGTGAATAGGAATAGGAACAGAGAATGGGAACAGGGACACAGGCAAGCCTCTGTAGTGTCAAAGCTGGGAAGGGGGATCCTGAGGAAGGAAATTGGAATCATTGCTTGCTGGAAGTTTACCCCAATAAACATTGAATTGTTTTCACCTTTGAACTTTGGGTATTGCTGCTCTCTGGTCACACGAGAAGAACCAGGGAATGGGATGGTGTCATAGCTATAAAGGGAAGGGAACCGACTCCGTTTTGCAATACTATAAAATTCCTCATGGCCAGAGACACCAAAATCCTTTTACCTGTAAAGGGTTAAGAAGCTCAGGAAACCTGGCTGACATCTGACCTAAAGGACCAATAAGGGGACAAGATACTTTCAAATCTTGGTGGGGGGGTGTCATAAACAGATAGCTAAGGGTTAATGTCTCTTTCACCTGGAGCACCTGACCAGAGGACCAATTAGGAAACCGGATTTTTCAACTTTGGGTGGAGGGAATTGTGTGTCTGGGGTCTTTGTTTTCTGGCTGCCTGCTTCCTCTGAGCTTTGGAGAAGTAGTTCTGTTTTCTAATCTTTTGTTTCTAAGTGTAAGGACAAAGAGATCAGATAGTAAGTTATATGGTTTCTTTTCTTTGGTATTTGCATGAATATAAGTGCTGGAGTGCTTTGATTTGTATTCTTTTTGAATAAGGCTGTTTATTCAATATTCTTTTAAGCAATTGACCCTGTATTGTATCATCTTAATACAGAGAGACCATTTGTATTTTTTCTTTCTTTTTATATAAAGCTTTCTTTTAAGACCTGTTGGAGTTTTTCTTTACTTCAGGGAAATTGAGTCTGTACTCACCAGGGAATTGGTGGGAGGAAGAAATCAGGGGAAATCTGTGTGCATTGGATTTGCTAGCCTGATTTTGCATTCCCTCTGGGTGAAGAGGAAAGTACTTTTTGTTCCAGGACTGGGAACAGAGAGGGGAAGTCACTCTGTGTAGTTTCACAGAGCTTGTGTCTGGGTATCTCTCCAGGAGCACCTGGAGGGGGGAAGGGAAAAAGAATTCTTTCCCTTTGTTGTGAGACTCAAGGGATTTGGGTCTTGGGGTTCCCAGGGAAGGTTTTTCAGGGGGACCAGAGTGCCCCAAAACACTCTAATTTTTTGGGTGGTGGCAGCAAGTACCAGGTCCAAGCTGGTAACTAAGCTTGGAGGTTTTCATGCTAACCCCCATATTTTGGACGCTAAGGTCCAAATCTGGGAATAAAGTTATGATATGGTGTAGCAGCGGGTGGGATATAGACAGAATCCAGAAGCCAGTAGGAATATTATATTTTTCTTTTCTCTGCTAAGGCCTTTTTAGCAGAGAGAAACAGTTGGTTTTAAAAGGGAACCGGAGAGAATTTTTTTTTTCTGCTCTCTCTGGCAGTTTGTGGCTTGCATGTTAAGCAAGAAGTCGTTAAGGGCTATCACGAGTCTTTTGTCACACAATAGCACTCCCATTGAGAGTCATACCAGCACTATATAAATGCAAATAAAGTGGTTTTTCAGGTTTACTTAACATTGAAGTTTAGCTAAAGGCACTGTTGCTAGGCAGACTTCAGGAGGCAACAGAGAGCCTGCAGTTCAGAAGAGAAACACCGGAGGGCACCCCAACACAAGAAAACAGGAACCATGTCTACCAAGACAAAAATGGGGGCTGAAGAACAAATCAGAGAAGCTGAACACAGGCGACAGCTGGAAATAAAACAAAAAGACATGGAGATGAAAGAAAGAGAAGAACAAATCAAAGAGGCGGCACACAAAAGAAAACTAGAAGAAGAAGAGGTGGCCTACCGAAGGAAACAAGCAGAAGAAGAGTTGGCCCACCGCCGAGACATGGAAAAACACCAAAAAGAAATGGAAAAACACCAAAAAGAAATGGAAAAACAACAAAAAGAGAATGAAGAGAAGGAAAAACAGAGAAAACATGAACTGGAGTTGGCAAAAGCTGGGCTGCATGTGCCAGCCAACCCTAACAACCCGGCGCCAATTATTGCTCCACAGCACAGGAAATATCCCACCTACAAGGCAGATGATGACACCGAGGCCTTCTTGGAAAATTTTGAAAGAGCCTGTCTTGGGTAAAGCATCCCCGAAGACCAGTACATGGTAGAATTAAGGCCACAACTCAGTGGACCTTTAGCAGAGGTGGCAGCTGAAATGCCTAAGCAGCAAATGAATGACTATAAACTTTTTCAAACCAAGGCCAGATACAGGATGGGGATAACCCCAGATCATGCCCGTCGGCGTTTCAGAACCCAAAAGTGGACACCAGAGGTGTCATTTCCCAAACACGCCTACTACATTGCAAAAAACTATGAGGCCTGGATAACAGGAAACAACATTCAAACCTTGGAAGAACTGAACCTCCTCATACAAATGGAGCAGTTCTTGGATGGTGTTCCTGAAGACATCACACGGTACATACAAGATGGAAAACCCAAAGATATCGCTGAGGCGGGGGAGATTGGAGCCAAATGGATGGAACTGGCAGAAAGCAAGAAAGCTACTGTCAAGGGGAACGATTACCCCAGGGGGCACACAGACCATAAACCCTACAACCGAGGACAGCCAAAGACCCCACATACCACCCAAGTAAAGCCACAGACACCCTACCCTTCCACCTCACCAGTCTCCAGTAACTCACCTCGGCCCAGTGACCCATCAGATGGAAGATGCTTTAAGTGTAATGAACTGGGACATATCAAGGCCAACTGTCCAAAGAGCACCATGCGAGTGCAATTCATTACACCACCATCACACCAAAGATCCCCAGGCCCAGATGCGTCTCAAATACCCTTGGAGCGAAGGGAAAATTTGAGAGTGGGCGGAAAGAAGGTTACTGCGTGGAGAGACACGGGGGCACAAGTGTCAGCTATCCACCAATCCTTCGTAGACCCCAAATTCATCAACCCAAAGGCCAAAGTTACAATTTACCCCTTCATGTCACAAGCTGTAGACTTGCCTACAGCTGAACTGCCTGTCCAGTTCAAAGGCTGGTCAGGAATGTGGACTTTTGCAGTCTATGACAATTATCCTATCCCCATGCTACTGGGGGAAGACTTGGCCAACCAGGTGAGGCGGGCCAAAAGAGTGGGAATGGTTACACGTAGCCAAACCAGGCAAGCTTCCAGACCCATTCCTGTTCCTGAGCCATCCACAGAGGCCCCGTCTGTGTTACCTGAGACCCAGACAGAGGTAGTGGACCCGGATTCCATGCCTACCACTGAAACAGCCACAGCATCTCCAGTCCCAGGCCCGGAACTGGAACAGCAACCAGCACCAGCAAGTGCAACCACATCTTCAAACTCAAAGCCAGAGGGCGCCAGCGAGCCAGAACTGGCAAAAGCAACAGACAGCCATACCCAAAAGGCTCAGCCAGAGCCTGAAATACCCTCAGGTGCACCAGCGGAGAGCGGTTCACCAGCAACGGAAACAACCCCATCACCTACATCGCTTCCAGAGGGACCAAGCCCAAGTCCACAGTCTGAGGAAGAACTGGTGACCCCAGCCTCAAGGGAACAGTTCCAGACTGAGCAGGAAGCAGATGACAGCCTTCAGAAAGCGTGGGCAGCGGCATGGAGTGCCCCACCGCCTCTCAGCTCTTCTTATCTATCCCGGTTTGTTATAGACCAAGGACTTTTATACAAGGAAATTCTTTCTGGTGGACACCGGGAAGAATGGCAGCCGCAAAAACAGTTGGTGGTTCCAACTAAGTACCGGGGGAAGCTCTTAAGCTTAGCCCATGATCATCCCAGTGGCCATGCTGGGGTGAACAGAACCAAGGACCGGTTGGGGAAGTCCTTCCACTGGGAGGGGATGGGCAAGGATGTTGCCAAGTATGTCCGGTCTTGTGAGGTATGCCAAAGAGTGGGAAAGCCTCAAGACCAGGTCAAGGCCCCTCTCCAGCCACTCCCCATAATTGAGGTCCCATTTCAGCGAGTAGCTGTGGATATTCTGGGCCCTTTCCCAAAAAAGACGCCCAGAGGAAAGCAGTACGTACTGACTTTAGTGGACTTTGCTACCCGATGGCCAGAAGCAGTAGCTCTAGGCAACACCAGAGCTAACACTGTGTGCCCGGCCCTAACAGACATCTTTGCCAGGGTAGGTTGGCCCTCTGACATCCTTACAGATTCAGGGTCTAATTTCCTGGCAGGGACCATGGAAAAACTGTGGGAAACTCATGGGGTGAATCACTTGGTTGCCACCCCGTACCACCATCAAACCAATGGCCTCGTGGAGAGGTTCAATGGAACTTTGGGGGCCATGATGCGAAAATTCATCAACGAATTCTCCAATAATTGGGACCTAGTGTTGCAGCAGTTGCTGTTTCCCTACAGGGCTGTACCACATCCCAGTTTAGGGTTTTCACCATTTGAACTTGTGTATGGTCACGAGGTTAAGGGGCCATTACAGTTGGTGAAGCAGCAATGGGAGGAGTTTACGCCTTCTCCCGGAACTAACATTCTGGACTTTGTAAGCAACCTACAAAGCACCCTCCGACACTCTTTAGCCCTTGCTAGAGAGAACCTAAAGGATGCTCAGGAAGAGCAAAAGGCCTGGTATGACAGACATGCCAGAGAAAGTTCTTTCAAGGTAGGAGACCAGGTTATGGTCTTGAAGGCGCAACAGGCCCATAAGATGGAAGCATCATGGGAAGGGCCATTCCCGGTCCAAGAGCGCCTGGGAGCTGTAAACTACCTCATAGCATTTCCCAATTCCTCACTAAAGCCTAAAGTGTACCATGTTAATTCTCTCAAGCCTTTCTATTCCAGAGACTTACAGGTTTGTCAGTTTACAGTCCAGGGAGATGATGCTGAGTGGCCTGACGGTGTCTACTACGACGGAAAAAAAGACGGTGGCGTGGAAGAGGTGAACCTCTCAACCACCCTGGAACGTCTGCAGCGGCGACAAATCAAGGAGCTGTGCACTAGCTTCGCCCCATTGTTCTCAGCCACCCCAGGACGGACTGAACGGGCATACCACTCCATTGATACAGGTAATGCTCACCCAATCAGAACCCCACCCTACTGGGTGTCTCCTCATGCCCAAGCTGCTATAGACCGGGAGATCCAGAACATGCTACAGATGGGTATAATCCGCTCATCTACCAGTGCATGGGCATCTCCAGTGGTTCTGGTACCCAAACCAGATGGGGAAATATGCTTTTGCGTGGACTACCGTAAGCTAAATGCGGTAACTCGTCCGGACAACTATCCAATGCCACGCACTGATGAGCTATTGGAGAAGTTGGGACGTGCCCAGTTCATCTCTACAATAGACTTAACCAAGGGGTACTGGCAAGTACAGCTAGATGAACCTGCCAAGGAGAGGTCAGCATTCGTCACCCATGCGGGGGTGTATGAATTCAATGTCCTTCCTTTCGGCCTTCAAAATGCACCCGCCACCTTCCAGAGGCTGGTAGATGGCCTACTAGCTGGACTGGGAGAATTTGCAGTTGCCTACCTCGATGATGTGGCCATTTTTTCAGACTCCTGGCCCGAACACCTACTACACCTGGAAAAGGTCTTTGAGCGCATCAGGCAGGCAGGACTAACTGTTAAGGCCAAAAAGTGTCAAATAGGCCAAAACAGAGTGACTTACCTGGGGCACCAGGTGGGTCGAGGAACCATAAACCCCCTACAGGCCAAGGTGGATGCTATCCAAAATTGGCCTGTCCCACAGTCCAAGAAGCAGGTCCAATCCTTCTTAGGCTTGGCCAGATACTACAGTCGATTTGTACCACACTACAGCCAAATCGCTGCTCCATTGACCGACCTGACCAAAAAGACCCAGCCAAATGCCGTTAAGTGGACTGATGAGTGTCAAAAGGCCTTTACCCAGCTTAAGGCGATGCTCATGTCTGACCCTGTGCTCAGGGCCCCGGACTTTGACAAGCCATTCCTAGTAACCACAGATGCATCTGAGCGTGGTATAGGAGCAGTGCTCATGCAGGAAGCAACAGATCACAACTTCCATCCTGTCGTGTTTCTCAGCAAGAAACTGTCTGAGAGGGAAAGTCACTGGTCAGTCAGTGAAAAGGAATGCTATGCCATTGTGTACACCCTGGAAAAGCTACGCCCATATGTTTGGGGACGGCGGTTCAAACTACAAACTGACTATGCTGCACTAAAGTGGCTTCATACTGCCAAGGGGAACAACAAGAAACTTCTTCGTTGGAGTTTAGCTCTCCAAGATTTTGATTTTGAAATTCAACACATCACAGGAGCTTCTAACAAAGTTGCTGATGCACTCTCCCATGAGAGTTTCCCAGAATCCAGTAGTTAAAAAGTGTTCTTAAAATGTAAAAGTCTGTTAGTTATATACTTAGTAGTATATGTAAAGGTGCATGTGTTGTATTAACCTGTTTATTTTCAAGTTCTAGAAGGAAATTGCCGCCAGTGAGCTTCCCCACTGTCTGCAATTTGGGGGGCGTGTCATAAACAGATAGCTAAGGGTTAATGTCTCTTTCACCTGAAGCACCTGACCAGAGGACCAATCAGGAAACCGGATTTTTTCAACTTTGGATGGAGGGAATTGTGTGTCTGGGGTCTTTGTTTTCTGGCTGCCTGCTTCCTCTGAGCTTTGGAGAAGTAGTTCTGCTTTCTAATCTTCTGTTTCTAAGTGTAAGGACAAAGAGATCAGATAGTAAGTTATATTGTTTCTTTTCTTTGGTATTTGCATGAATATAAGTGCTGGAGTGCTTTGATTTGTATTCTTTTTGAATAAGGCTGTTTATTCAATATTCTTTTAAGCAATTGACCCTGTATTGTATCATCTTAATACAGAGAGACCATTTGTATTTTTTCTTTCTTTTTATATAAAGCTTTCTTTTAAGACCTGTTGGAGTTTTTCTTTACTTCAGGGAAATTGAGTCTGTACTCACCAGGGAATTGGTGGGAGGAAGAAATCAGGGGAAATCTGTGTGCATTGGATTTGCTAGCCTGATTTTGCATTCCCTCTGGGTGAAGAGGAAAGTACTTTTTGTTCCAGGACTGGGAACAGAGAGGGGAAGTCACTCTGTGTAGTTTCACAGAGCTTGTGTCTGGGTATCTCTCCAGGAGCACCTGGAGGGGGGAAGGGAAAAAGAATTCTTTCCCTTTGTTGTGAGACTCAAGGGATTTGGGTCTTGGGGTCCCCAGGGAAGGTTTTTCAGGGGGACCAGAGTGCCCCAAAACACTCTAATTTTTTGGGTGGTGGCAGCAAGTACCAGGTCCAAGCTGGTAACTAAGCTTGGAGGTTTTCATGCTAACCCCCATATTTTGGACGCTAAGGTCCAAATCTGGGACTAAGGTTATGATAGGGGGAAGTCTTTTGTTTGTGCTCTTTGTTTTCGGGGTTGTTCACTCTTGGGATTAAGAGGGACCAGACATCAATCCAGGCTCTCCAAATCTTTCTGAACCAGTCTCTCACATTTCAAACTTGTAAGTAACAGCCAGGCAAGGGGGGTTAGGTTTATTTTTGTTTTCTCAACTTGTAAATGTTCCTTTTTACTGAGTGGATTTTACCTGTTTGCTGTAACTTTGAAACTAAGGCCAGAGGGGGTTCATCTGGGCTCTATGAGTCTGATTACCCTGTAAAGTTATTTTCCATCCTCATTTTACAGAGATGATTTTTACCTTTCTTTCTTTAATTAAAAGCCTTCTTTGTAGGAACCTGATTGTTTTTTCCTTGTTTTAAGATCCAAGGGGATTGGATATGGACTCACCAGGAACTCGTGAGGGAAAGGAGGCGGGATGGTTAAATTCTCCTTGTGTTAAGATCAGGGCAGGCTCCAGGCACCAGCTGAGCAAGCTGGTGCTTGGGGCGGCAGATTCTATGAGGCAGCTTCTCCCCAAACCTAGGGCAACACGGACGCTTTTTTTGTTGTTGTTGTTCGCTGCTCCAGCCACCCTGTAGGGGTGGCAGTGCAGAGGAGGGGAGCGCCCTTCAGCAAACTCGGCAGGGCAGCCTGTGTCCTTCCCTCCCTGCTGACCGGAGCAGAATGGAGCCCTCCCACCAGGCGGAGTGGCAGTCGGGGCCGCGTGGTGAGTGCCCTGCTGAAGCGCTGGCCATCCCTCTTCTCTCTCCCCCTGCTCCCTCCCCTTCCCCCCACTAGACCCTGTGCGCAGTCTGCAGCACAGGGAGTCCCCTGGCTCCAGCCACCCTGTGGAGTTTATTGTTTTGTTTTTCCCCTGCTTTGCCAGCTGAGCTGTTGTTTCCCCCCCAGCAACCCCCCGCTCCAGCCATGCCTTTTTTGTGTTGTTTCCCCCCCCGCTTTGCTGCTCCAGCCACACTGTGTCCTCCCACCCCACTTTGCTGCTCCAGCCACACTGTGTCCTCCCTCGCTTTGCTGCTCTAGCCGCGCTGTGTCCTCCCAACCCGCTTTGACGCTCCAGCCACACCGTGTCCCCCTCCACTTTGCTGCTCCAGCTGCATTGTTTTTGTCCCCCCCACTTTGCCGCTCGAGCCTTGCCATGTTCTCTCCCCCAACTTTGCTGATCCACCGGCGCCATGTTCTCCCCGCCCCTGCTTTGCCGCTCCAGCTGCGCCATGTTCCCCCAACAGATTTGCCACTCCAGCTGCGCTGTTTTTTCCCCCTGCTTTGCTGCTCCAGTGGCCCCAACTCCTTTTTTTTTTTTTTTTGCTTCGGGCGACAAAAAAGCCAGAGCCGGCCCTAGTTAAGATCCAAGGGGTTGGGCGGTGTTCACCAGGGACCTGGTGAGGAAGTCTCTCAAGATTATCCAGAAAAGGGAGCTAGTTTGAGAGAGGTGACAGCAAGACCAGACCTAAGCTGGTAGTTAAGCTTAGAAGTCTTCATTCAGAGCCCCACATCTGGACCCTAAAATTCAGTGTGGGGAAGGAACCTTGACAGAGGGTGATGGAATAAACCCTCTAACAAATATGTCTTTCAGGGTGTGAAAAACCCCAGAACCAGTATAATTAAGCTGAACTAAGCAGTGGTTAGATAGCGCTAAATGAAAGGTAAGATTGTTCTGTCAACATAGCTATTACAGGGATGGAAAATGCCTCCAGTCACTGTAGCAGCTGTCTACTCCGCAGTGCTACAGCAGTATTTTAAGCATAAATAGCCTCAGGGTGAGACCAGATCTGGCTCCATGGATGCTCAGGCACTAAGACAACAGCAGTTACAATACACTAATGCTTCCACAGATGGCAGCATTCAAAGCTGCGTGGGGAGACTCCAATGGATTTCTAGTCCATCACCTTAACCACTCAGCCACAGCTACTTGATGTACAGCTGCTGCCCTATATGATGATTCTGTTCTCACAGAATTGTCACTTCAAATGGCTCAGACCAGCTTCCCCAGCACACTCACGGCTGTGCATTAGTGTAAGTGTGTCCATGGTGAACAGCAAGAGTTCCTGCCCATTTCCATTCCAGCTGGAGCATGATGAGAGTGTGTTTGTGGCTAATGACATTGCTATAGATTGTTGTTCATTCCCCACACTGACAATTCAGACAGTCCCTTTCCTATTCGAATCTCCACCTTATCATTCCAATAGATGGGGTCAGGATTTCTCTGGGGCACTGAAATGTTTCAAGGGGTTGGTGTGTGAGCTCAGCCTTGCATTCCATCCCTGATGTTTCATGGACTAATAACAGCAGCAGAAAGAAATGGATGAGCCAATATCTCACTGTTAGAGGTGAAAGTGGCCACATCCCCTCTGTCTGACCATTGCCATTGCAGGAGAGAAGGGTTTACTGGAATCAAATGCCCTGGCTCAGACCAGATACACAGGGAGCTTTTGCTGTTCATGGATCTGTGCAAAGGAAATTGTGTCTCTGTGTGAAATTGAGGAGGGAAATGAAACATCCACATGGTGGCCCAATGCCCTCAGGAATGTGGGTGAAGGACTCTCGCTGAGAAATTATTCAACAGGAATTTGTATCAATGTATTGACCTGATTAAAAGCTATGGCTAAAAGGCAGCCACTGTTGCTAGTACTTGAACCTGCATGGAAACACCCGAGTGGGTGTCAAGTCCATTATCTTAATGAGGGGTAGTTGCAGATTCGGCACTTCCATTTAGGCAGTCTAGGCAATCGCCTAGGGTGCCAGGATTATTTTGCCTGGGGGGACGGCAGGCAGCTCCGGTGGTTCTGCTGCAGGCATGCCTGCGGAGGGTTCCCTGATCCCGTGGCTCCAGTGGACCTGCTGCAGGCATTCCTGTGGATGGTTCGCTGCTCCCACGGCTCAGGTGGATCTCCTGCAGGCACGCTTGCGGCAGCTCCGCCGGAGCCACGGACCAGTGGACCCTCTGCAGGAATGCCTGGGGCAGGTCCACCGGAGCCGCGAGACCAGCACACGGGGCGGTGAAATGGCCGCGCACCTAGGGCGCTAAAAACACTAGCACCGGTCCTGGGTAGTTGATTATTTTATCAAGATCCAAATTTCTTGGTCAAGGTCTAGTCAATGTCTAGATGCCAGAGAAAATAATACACTGATGATAATAAGAAGAATATAGAAAGATTTTGCAGTCACTATGGGCATAACTATGGTGATTGTTTCGCGTTTCACTCTTTATATCTGACACCACCACTGCCTTTCCCTTTAGTCTTGTAGTTTACCAAGGATAAAACTAAACATCTCTTCAGATACAAGGGAGTGTTTGTGTTCATTCCTGCGAGCTGCACAGGGCTTTGATGTTGCTGCTTTCAATCCTCCGGCTCTGCTGGGGTAAATAACATTTCAGGGTGTCACTGAACTGAAGGAGGGAGATCACTTTTTGACAGGTTATGCCTCTTCTTAAAGGTGTTTGGCTGGCAGCCTGGTTCCCAGGTGTCTCCTGAGGGAAGAAAGTTTCTGTGCAAAATACTAAAACTTTTAACAGAGAGGAGGGAAAGGCGATGGACACATGATGGGGCCAGTATGTACCACAACATGGTTCTTTTACGTGGGATGACTGTGAACACTGACTGATCTCCACTCCCTTGGATTTGAAGATATGTTTAGTTGTGCACTTAGGAACCTATATGGCTGAAGCAATTTTATGAATGGTAACACTACGACTGAAGGGTTATTTAATGTTGTAGAAATGGTTAAAAACACTAAGCTTAAACTTGAACTGCCTGTTATTAAAGGCTGGTTTCCCCATGTCAGTTCCATAAGCTCTGCTAGAAACATCCTGGGTTCTCTCCTGGCTTGGTGGGAACTGGAGGGAATCGTCTCCTGCTGCCCTTGGCTCCAGGCTGTTTTTTCTGGGGAGGGGATGTGGAATCGATCTGTTTGCTGTTGAGAAGGGAGCCAGGCCAGTTCTCAGGGAATGAGAACTCCCAGCATCTTCCCAGCCCAGGCTGCTGCCCTGTCCCAGCCTCTGTTCCCCTGGGGGCCCTGCTTGTTTGACTCTAGAGCAGGCTGGGAGCAGCAGCTGGGGCAGAGGACAGCCTGGGCTGGGCAGATGCTAGGAGCAGAGCTCCAGAGGCCTCTACTGGCTCCCACCTCAGCAGCAAACAATCAGTCCCCACCCACACCCCAGGACAGCAGCCTGGAGCCAAGGGCAATGCCCAGTGGGGGATTCTCTTTTTCCTCTTCCTGGGGTGAGCAGGGACCTGGGGGTGTTTCTAGCAGAGCAGTTGGAACCAGCTTTTAATAACGGGCAGCTTAAGTTCAGACTAATTTTGTAATGTTTGGATGTAAAAGTGTTAAATGATGGGGAAATTGGCCCCTCTTTCAAGTTTCAGTGTTGTAACTTCTACATCTAGGCCGGGGTGAACAACCTGAGCCAATATAACTGCCAAACGTGCATCTTTGTATGCAACTATTAAGTCAATTGTAAATCTTCCCATCATTATCATTATCCCTTTGAAATCATGATGGTGATGAACACTGGGCTGTATATCCCAATGTGCCCTGGACGTCTACTGGTTGCATGAGCCAATCCAACCATTCAGCACTTGCAGATGGGCACCTCTGTATTATGCCTGAGTCTTGTACAGCTATGAAAGGCTGGTAGATGCTGATATTTTCCCCTTTTTAACCAGCACTAATACCAGCTGTCATAAATAGATAGTTAAGGGTTAATGTCTCTTTTACCTGTAAAGGGTTAAGAAGCTCAGTAAACCTGGCTGACACTTGACCAGAGGACCAATTGGGGGACAAGATACTTTCAAATTTCTGTGGAGGGAAGTCTTTGTTTGTGCTTTTTGTTATGGGGATTGTTTGCTTATTTGAAAAAGAGGGTCCAGATGCACATCCAGACTCCCCAAATCTATCTGAATCAGTCTTTCATGTTTCAAAATTGTAAGTATAGCCAGGCAAGGCGGATTAGTTTTATGTTTGTTTTCTTTCAACTTGTGAATGTTTTTTTCCTTTTGCTGGAAGGATTTTTACCTCTGTTTGCTGTAACTGTGAATCTCAGGCTAAAGGGGAGGGGAGTCCCTCTAGGCTAAATGAATCTGAATACCCTGTAAAACATTTTCCATCCTGATTTTATAGAGATAATTTTTACTTTTTTCTTTCTTAATTAAAAGCTTTCTTTTTTAAGAACCTGATTGATTATTTCCCTTGTTTTAAGACCCAAGAGGATTGGGTCTGAACTCACCAGGGATTGGTGGGGGGAAAGGAGGGAGAAGGTTAATTCCTCTTTGTTTTAAGATCCAAGGCGTTTGGATCAGTGAAGCTTCCCAAGGCAACCCAGGGAGGGGAAAGTCTGCGTGGGGGGAAGGAGAGGGAATGGTTTATTTCTCCTTGTTTTAAGACCCAAGGGGTTTGGGTCTTGGGTTCCCCAGGGAAGGTTTTGGGGGAACAGGAAGTGTGCCAAACACTATATTTTGGCTGGTGGCAGCGTACCAAATTTAAGCTGGTAATTAAGCTTAAAAGTGATCATGCAGGTCCCCACTTTTGGAACGCTAAAGTTCAAAGTGGAGGAAAAAACCTTGACACCAGACCAGGCCAGGGCTGGGAAGAGAGAGAGAACAGAAGGTTTCCCCTATTGTTTCCTGCTCTCTTTTTCTTGACTAGTTTCTCCTCTGCACCAACTTGTTTGTTTGTTGTATTTGAGCCTGGCTAGCTCAGTTGGCAGCGCATCAGACTCTTAATCTAAGGGCCCAGAGTTCAAGTCCCTAGTCAGGTGGTAAACTACTCCCCAAGATCTTCAAAGTTTGTCTTTCTGGAGTCCTCTTTGATGTTACTTTTTCTCTTCAGGATTTTCCCTTTCTTTAGAAGGGCATTAATCTGTGTGGGATTGAACGGGCAACTTCCTGACCTCCTCTATGTCCTTGCAGGCTGGAGCAATAAAGGCCTCTTGGCATTTAGCATGTTCCTTCCTTGCACGCGTGCACGCGCGCGCACACACACACACACATACACACACACACAATATCCCTAAGGAATGAGAATCATCTGCTGCCTTCCCCTATCCTGCTGGATCCCCAAACGAGGATGCTCTTCAGCCCAGACCCATGTCTTCTCTATTCCCAGTGCCCCTCAATCCCAACCCTCAGTCCCTCCTATGTACACTGCTCCTCAATCCCAACCAGAGCCTACTCCTCTTCACCATTCTCCTCTGTCCCTACCCACAGCCCCTTCCTATTCCCAGTGCACCTCAATCCCAACCCACAGCCCCCTCCTATTCCCAGTGCTCCTTAGTCCCAACTCACAGGCCCCTCCTATTCCCAGTGCCCCTCAATCCCAACCCATGACTCCTTCCTTCCCTCCAGCAGCAAGTGCTTCAGACTTCCTCAGGAAGATTTTCTTGCAAGGTTTCGTGTATGATTCTGCATGTGGATTTTACAGTATGTTGGAAATATGTCAGATTGCTTGCTGAAATGATCACTTTTGGCTGGTGTTGGATTCCCAGTCTCCTTGTTATTGGGACAGGAGAAAGAAAGAGTTGTTATCCTTGTTGTGTGTTCATCGGTTAGCTCCCTGCCTATAGAGCCAGTCCTGGAGCAGGAAAGAACTACATTACCCAGCATTCCCTTGGCAACTACAAACTGGAAAGGAAGGGAGGGAGCTATAGACAGGGAGCTAACGAAGAAACTACAGCTCCCAGAGCCCCTTATTGGTTCTCAGCTCCCACGCCGCCCTTGCAAATGGGCTGCCCCAAGCAGGTGCTTTGCTGGTGCCTAGAGCCGCCCTACGGGGGATGACGCTCCAGCTCTCCAGCGGCAGGGCAACCTGACCTGCAGTCCAGCCTGGGCACCTCAGGCTGCCGTGAGCGCCATCTTGCTACTGAAGCCAGAATTGCAGTGTCAGTTCCAGCTCAGCCTGAAAGCCTCAGCTGACAAGGAGCATCTTGGTTCAGGGCTGGCTCCTGGCTTTTTGCACGCCCCCCCACTCCAAAAAAGGGGGGACAGGGGCTGGAGTGCCAACGCCAAGCACATGCTTGGAGCACTGGTGCCTGATCCCAGCACTGGAAATGGAACCCAGGAGTCCTGGCTCCCAGCCTCTCTTCTTCTAACCACTAGACCCCACTCCCCCCCCTTTATGGGAGCCAGGATTCCTGGGTTCTAGCCCCATCTCTGGGAGCAGAGTGGGGTCTAGTGGTTAGAGCAGGAGGATCCAAGACTCCTGGGTTCTACTCTCAGTGCTGCTGTGTGACCCTGGGCCTCTGTTTCTCCTCCCACTTTTTGGGTATGGAGCCTGTAAACTCTCTGGGGCATGGCCTCTCTCGCTGTGTCTGGGCAGCGCCCGGGCCAACGGGGCCCTGATCTCAGCTGGGGCAGGGACTGTCTCTGTGTCTGTACAGCCCCTTCCACAACAGAGGTTTGAGTCTGCCCCGCTCTCTGTAGGTGCTGCTATTGTACAGATAAATAGTCATGATACTAAACGGCGTGGCAGGCCACTTAAAAGCTGAGTGCTTAGACAAGGGCTTGAAGTCTGGATCTTCAGATTAAAAGCCTGATGTTCTACCAACTGAGCTAGTTGAGACCATTTTCACCATTCACCACAAGAGAGAGCAGGTAGGCAAAAGAGAGGCAAAAAAAGGCCCAGGACCCCCTCCTTCTTTTCTGCACATCCACTGCCAGTCAGCAGGATTCCTCCTCCTCCTTCCTCCTGTGCCTCAGTGTGACTAAATCTCCACACCTAGACAGCTGGTCAATCCGCTGCACCCCAATCCCCCCATGCCTGAGCCTCCCTGCCAAGCCCTGCACCTGGCTCCATAGAATTAAGTCTCATGTGTCACTGGGAACTCGACTTCTTGTGCCCAGAAAGTCTCAGCCCCCCTCGGTAGATGACCTGAGAAACACAATGTCCGACTTTTCCAAAGAAGTGCTTGGAGGGGCTTTTTTTCGTGTTACCATGTGGTCTAATGGATAAGGTGCTTGAGTGTGGATCAGAACATTGAGGCTTCGAGTCCCTTCATGGCTGTGTTTCTGCAGTTTTACCATCGTGCTGAAAGTTCTGCTCCCTTCAGGGCTGGAACCTCTTCTTGGATGCTCAGGCCAATGCTCTGGCTTCAGCTAGAGCCATGGGAAGGAGTTGGGGGCTGGGCATCACAAAGGCTGGGACATGAGACCCAGGTGCTTCCAGTCTAGCCTTTGCCCTTTCTGATTTGCCAAAGAAAATGGGCAGCTGCCCAGGCTAGCGTGTGCACCTGTCCCTGTGCTGGAGGGTACTTGCTACATAGCGTCTTTGGAGCCTGGGTGTTTCTCTGCTTCTCGACAGCTTGAGAAAAGCCTCTTGGTGTAAAATCTCCTGCCTCACTGCAAAAATGAGCACCTTGAGTGGCACCAGTCAGAGGCCCCACCATGGGGGCTGGCCCTGCTTTACTACCCACTTGTGATGATATCCACAGAGCATCAGCAGCTGCCCTGCATGCTGGTGACCTTCAGTGGGTGTTTGACATGGCAGGGAGCAGGCTGGCTGGGTGTTTTTGTGCCTGTCTGAAGGCCACACATAGGCATGGTCCTGCCGTCCTCTAGCCCTGACCTCAGTTGCTCTGTGGCCTTTAAGCCTTCCCTTGGAGCCGTCAGCACCAGCTGCCTCTGCTCTAGGTGCCCAGAGGAGGAGAGGTGTGTGGGGTCACTTTTACAGATGCCCCTTCCCTGGTACTGCCATTGCTCAGCTGCACAGAGGAGCTTCCATGCCCAATCCCTGCCTGTCACTGCCCAGCAGCCCTCTGGCACCATTCCTGAGGGCTGCCCTGCCTCACTTTCCTCCTACCATATTGGGAAAGACAGCTCTCATCATTAAAGGTCAGGTGGGCCAACTAGGGGCAGAAGCCTGTTCTCTGTTTTCCTACTGCAGAGCCCAAGCTCAGGAACTCACTTTGGGTGCAGGGACTGCTGTGCTCC